>NC_143463.1:0-80000 GCF_987193195.1 Phasianus colchicus
AACCCTAACCCTAACCCTAACCCTAACCCTAACCCTAACCCTAACCCTAACCCTAACCCTAACCCTAACCCTAACCCTAACCCTAACCCTAACCCTAACCCTAACCCTAACCCTAACCCTAACCCTAACCCTAACCCTAACCCTAACCCTAACCCTAACCCTAACCCTAACCCTAACCCTAACCCTAACCCTAACCCTAACCCTAACCCTAACCCTAACCCTAACCCTAACCCTAACCCTAACCCTAACCCTAACCCTAACCCTAACCCTAACCCTAACCCTAACCCTAACCCTAACCCTAACCCTAACCCTAACCCTAACCCTAACCCTAACCCTAACCCTAACCCTAACCCTAACCCTAACCCTAACCCTAACCCTAACCCTAACCCTAACCCTAACCCTAACCCTAACCCTAACCCTAACCCTAACCCTAACCCTAACCCTAACCCTAACCCTAACCCTAACCCTAACCCTAACCCTAACCCTAACCCTAACCCTAACCCTAACCCTAACCCTAACCCTAACCCTAACCCTAACCCTAACCCTAACCCTAACCCTAACCCTAACCCTAACCCTAACCCTAACCCTAACCCTAACCCTAACCCTAACCCTAACCCTAACCCTAACCCTAACCCTAACCCTAACCCTAACCCTAACCCTAACCCTAACCCTAACCCTAACCCTAACCCTAACCCTAACCCTAACCCTAACCCTAACCCTAACCCTAACCCTAACCCTAACCCTAACCCTAACCCTAACCCTAACCCTAACCCTAACCCTAACCCTAACCCTAACCCTAACCCTAACCCTAACCCTAACCCTAACCCTAACCCTAACCCTAACCCTAACCCTAACCCTAACCCTAACCCTAACCCTAACCCTAACCCTAACCCTAACCCTAACCCTAACCCTAACCCTAACCCTAACCCTAACCCTAACCCTAACCCTAACCCTAACCCTAACCCTAACCCTAACCCTAACCCTAACCCTAACCCTAACCCTAACCCTAACCCTAACCCTAACCCTAACCCTAACCCTAACCCTAACCCTAACCCTAACCCTAACCCTAACCCTAACCCTAACCCTAACCCTAACCCTAACCCTAACCCTAACCCTAACCCTAACCCTAACCCTAACCCTAACCCTAACCCTAACCCTAACCCTAACCCTAACCCTAACCCTAACCCTAACCCTAACCCTAACCCTAACCCTAACCCTAACCCTAACCCTAACCCTAACCCTAACCCTAACCCTAACCCTAACCCTAACCCTAACCCTAACCCTAACCCTAACCCTAACCCTAACCCTAACCCTAACCCTAACCCTAACCCTAACCCTAACCCTAACCCTAACCCTAACCCTAACCCTAACCCTAACCCTAACCCTAACCCTAACCCTAACCCTAACCCTAACCCTAACCCTAACCCTAACCCTAACCCTAACCCTAACCCTAACCCTAACCCTAACCCTAACCCTAACCCTAACCCTAACCCTAACCCTAACCCTAACCCTAACCCTAACCCTAACCCTAACCCTAACCCTAACCCTAACCCTAACCCTAACCCTAACCCTAACCCTAACCCTAACCCTAACCCTAACCCTAACCCTAACCCTAACCCTAACCCTAACCCTAACCCTAACCCTAACCCTAACCCTAACCCTAACCCTAACCCTAACCCTAACCCTAACCCTAACCCTAACCCTAACCCTAACCCTAACCCTAACCCTAACCCTAACCCTAACCCTAACCCTAACCCTAACCCTAACCCTAACCCTAACCCTAACCCTAACCCTAACCCTAACCCTAACCCTAACCCTAACCCTAACCCTAACCCTAACCCTAACCCTAACCCTAACCCTAACCCTAACCCTAACCCTAACCCTAACCCTAACCCTAACCCTAACCCTAACCCTAACCCTAACCCTAACCCTAACCCTAACCCTAACCCTAACCCTAACCCTAACCCTAACCCTAACCCTAACCCTAACCCTAACCCTAACCCTAACCCTAACCCTAACCCTAACCCTAACCCTAACCCTAACCCTAACCCTAACCCTAACCCTAACCCTAACCCTAACCCTAACCCTAACCCTAACCCTAACCCTAACCCTAACCCTAACCCTAACCCTAACCCTAACCCTAACCCTAACCCTAACCCTAACCCTAACCCTAACCCTAACCCTAACCCTAACCCTAACCCTAACCCTAACCCTAACCCTAACCCTAACCCTAACCCTAACCCTAACCCTAACCCTAACCCTAACCCTAACCCTAACCCTAACCCTAACCCTAACCCTAACCCTAACCCTAACCCTAACCCTAACCCTAACCCTAACCCTAACCCTAACCCTAACCCTAACCCTAACCCTAACCCTAACCCTAACCCTAACCCTAACCCTAACCCTAACCCTAACCCTAACCCTAACCCTAACCCTAACCCTAACCCTAACCCTAACCCTAACCCTAACCCTAACCCTAACCCTAACCCTAACCCTAACCCTAACCCTAACCCTAACCCTAACCCTAACCCTAACCCTAACCCTAACCCTAACCCTAACCCTAACCCTAACCCTAACCCTAACCCTAACCCTAACCCTAACCCTAACCCTAACCCTAACCCTAACCCTAACCCTAACCCTAACCCTAACCCTAACCCTAACCCTAACCCTAACCCTAACCCTAACCCTAACCCTAACCCTAACCCTAACCCTAACCCTAACCCTAACCCTAACCCTAACCCTAACCCTAACCCTAACCCTAACCCTAACCCTAACCCTAACCCTAACCCTAACCCTAACCCTAACCCTAACCCTAACCCTAACCCTAACCCTAACCCTAACCCTAACCCTAACCCTAACCCTAACCCTAACCCTAACCCTAACCCTAACCCTAACCCTAACCCTAACCCTAACCCTAACCCTAACCCTAACCCTAACCCTAACCCTAACCCTAACCCTAACCCTAACCCTAACCCTAACCCTAACCCTAACCCTAACCCTAACCCTAACCCTAACCCTAACCCTAACCCTAACCCTAACCCTAACCCTAACCCTAACCCTAACCCTAACCCTAACCCTAACCCTAACCCTAACCCTAACCCTAACCCTAACCCTAACCCTAACCCTAACCCTAACCCTAACCCTAACCCTAACCCTAACCCTAACCCTAACCCTAACCCTAACCCTAACCCTAACCCTAACCCTAACCCTAACCCTAACCCTAACCCTAACCCTAACCCTAACCCTAACCCTAACCCTAACCCTAACCCTAACCCTAACCCTAACCCTAACCCTAACCCTAACCCTAACCCTAACCCTAACCCTAACCCTAACCCTAACCCTAACCCTAACCCTAACCCTAACCCTAACCCTAACCCTAACCCTAACCCTAACCCTAACCCTAACCCTAACCCTAACCCTAACCCTAACCCTAACCCTAACCCTAACCCTAACCCTAACCCTAACCCTAACCCTAACCCTAACCCTAACCCTAACCCTAACCCTAACCCTAACCCTAACCCTAACCCTAACCCTAACCCTAACCCTAACCCTAACCCTAACCCTAACCCTAACCCTAACCCTAACCCTAACCCTAACCCTAACCCTAACCCTAACCCTAACCCTAACCCTAACCCTAACCCTAACCCTAACCCTAACCCTAACCCTAACCCTAACCCTAACCCTAACCCTAACCCTAACCCTAACCCTAACCCTAACCCTAACCCTAACCCTAACCCTAACCCTAACCCTAACCCTAACCCTAACCCTAACCCTAACCCTAACCCTAACCCTAACCCTAACCCTAACCCTAACCCTAACCCTAACCCTAACCCTAACCCTAACCCTAACCCTAACCCTAACCCTAACCCTAACCCTAACCCTAACCCTAACCCTAACCCTAACCCTAACCCTAACCCTAACCCTAACCCTAACCCTAACCCTAACCCTAACCCTAACCCTAACCCTAACCCTAACCCTAACCCTAACCCTAACCCTAACCCTAACCCTAACCCTAACCCTAACCCTAACCCTAACCCTAACCCTAACCCTAACCCTAACCCTAACCCTAACCCTAACCCTAACCCTAACCCTAACCCTAACCCTAACCCTAACCCTAACCCTAACCCTAACCCTAACCCTAACCCTAACCCTAACCCTAACCCTAACCCTAACCCTAACCCTAACCCTAACCCTAACCCTAACCCTAACCCTAACCCTAACCCTAACCCTAACCCTAACCCTAACCCTAACCCTAACCCTAACCCTAACCCTAACCCTAACCCTAACCCTAACCCTAACCCTAACCCTAACCCTAACCCTAACCCTAACCCTAACCCTAACCCTAACCCTAACCCTAACCCTAACCCTAACCCTAACCCTAACCCTAACCCTAACCCTAACCCTAACCCTAACCCTAACCCTAACCCTAACCCTAACCCTAACCCTAACCCTAACCCTAACCCTAACCCTAACCCTAACCCTAACCCTAACCCTAACCCTAACCCTAACCCTAACCCTAACCCTAACCCTAACCCTAACCCTAACCCTAACCCTAACCCTAACCCTAACCCTAACCCTAACCCTAACCCTAACCCTAACCCTAACCCTAACCCTAACCCTAACCCTAACCCTAACCCTAACCCTAACCCTAACCCTAACCCTAACCCTAACCCTAACCCTAACCCTAACCCTAACCCTAACCCTAACCCTAACCCTAACCCTAACCCTAACCCTAACCCTAACCCTAACCCTAACCCTAACCCTAACCCTAACCCTAACCCTAACCCTAACCCTAACCCTAACCCTAACCCTAACCCTAACCCTAACCCTAACCCTAACCCTAACCCTAACCCTAACCCTAACCCTAACCCTAACCCTAACCCTAACCCTAACCCTAACCCTAACCCTAACCCTAACCCTAACCCTAACCCTAACCCTAACCCTAACCCTAACCCTAACCCTAACCCTAACCCTAACCCTAACCCTAACCCTAACCCTAACCCTAACCCTAACCCTAACCCTAACCCTAACCCTAACCCTAACCCTAACCCTAACCCTAACCCTAACCCTAACCCTAACCCTAACCCTAACCCTAACCCTAACCCTAACCCTAACCCTAACCCTAACCCTAACCCTAACCCTAACCCTAACCCTAACCCTAACCCTAACCCTAACCCTAACCCTAACCCTAACCCTAACCCTAACCCTAACCCTAACCCTAACCCTAACCCTAACCCTAACCCTAACCCTAACCCTAACCCTAACCCTAACCCTAACCCTAACCCTAACCCTAACCCTAACCCTAACCCTAACCCTAACCCTAACCCTAACCCTAACCCTAACCCTAACCCTAACCCTAACCCTAACCCTAACCCTAACCCTAACCCTAACCCTAACCCTAACCCTAACCCTAACCCTAACCCTAACCCTAACCCTAACCCTAACCCTAACCCTAACCCTAACCCTAACCCTAACCCTAACCCTAACCCTAACCCTAACCCTAACCCTAACCCTAACCCTAACCCTAACCCTAACCCTAACCCTAACCCTAACCCTAACCCTAACCCTAACCCTAACCCTAACCCTAACCCTAACCCTAACCCTAACCCTAACCCTAACCCTAACCCTAACCCTAACCCTAACCCTAACCCTAACCCTAACCCTAACCCTAACCCTAACCCTAACCCTAACCCTAACCCTAACCCTAACCCTAACCCTAACCCTAACCCTAACCCTAACCCTAACCCTAACCCTAACCCTAACCCTAACCCTAACCCTAACCCTAACCCTAACCCTAACCCTAACCCTAACCCTAACCCTAACCCTAACCCTAACCCTAACCCTAACCCTAACCCTAACCCTAACCCTAACCCTAACCCTAACCCTAACCCTAACCCTAACCCTAACCCTAACCCTAACCCTAACCCTAACCCTAACCCTAACCCTAACCCTAACCCTAACCCTAACCCTAACCCTAACCCTAACCCTAACCCTAACCCTAACCCTAACCCTAACCCTAACCCTAACCCTAACCCTAACCCTAACCCTAACCCTAACCCTAACCCTAACCCTAACCCTAACCCTAACCCTAACCCTAACCCTAACCCTAACCCTAACCCTAACCCTAACCCTAACCCTAACCCTAACCCTAACCCTAACCCTAACCCTAACCCTAACCCTAACCCTAACCCTAACCCTAACCCTAACCCTAACCCTAACCCTAACCCTAACCCTAACCCTAACCCTAACCCTAACCCTAACCCTAACCCTAACCCTAACCCTAACCCTAACCCTAACCCTAACCCTAACCCTAACCCTAACCCTAACCCTAACCCTAACCCTAACCCTAACCCTAACCCTAACCCTAACCCTAACCCTAACCCTAACCCTAACCCTAACCCTAACCCTAACCCTAACCCTAACCCTAACCCTAACCCTAACCCTAACCCTAACCCTAACCCTAACCCTAACCCTAACCCTAACCCTAACCCTAACCCTAACCCTAACCCTAACCCTAACCCTAACCCTAACCCTAACCCTAACCCTAACCCTAACCCTAACCCTAACCCTAACCCTAACCCTAACCCTAACCCTAACCCTAACCCTAACCCTAACCCTAACCCTAACCCTAACCCTAACCCTAACCCTAACCCTAACCCTAACCCTAACCCTAACCCTAACCCTAACCCTAACCCTAACCCTAACCCTAACCCTAACCCTAACCCTAACCCTAACCCTAACCCTAACCCTAACCCTAACCCTAACCCTAACCCTAACCCTAACCCTAACCCTAACCCTAACCCTAACCCTAACCCTAACCCTAACCCTAACCCTAACCCTAACCCTAACCCTAACCCTAACCCTAACCCTAACCCTAACCCTAACCCTAACCCTAACCCTAACCCTAACCCTAACCCTAACCCTAACCCTAACCCTAACCCTAACCCTAACCCTAACCCTAACCCTAACCCTAACCCTAACCCTAACCCTAACCCTAACCCTAACCCTAACCCTAACCCTAACCCTAACCCTAACCCTAACCCTAACCCTAACCCTAACCCTAACCCTAACCCTAACCCTAACCCTAACCCTAACCCTAACCCTAACCCTAACCCTAACCCTAACCCTAACCCTAACCCTAACCCTAACCCTAACCCTAACCCTAACCCTAACCCTAACCCTAACCCTAACCCTAACCCTAACCCTAACCCTAACCCTAACCCTAACCCTAACCCTAACCCTAACCCTAACCCTAACCCTAACCCTAACCCTAACCCTAACCCTAACCCTAACCCTAACCCTAACCCTAACCCTAACCCTAACCCTAACCCTAACCCTAACCCTAACCCTAACCCTAACCCTAACCCTAACCCTAACCCTAACCCTAACCCTAACCCTAACCCTAACCCTAACCCTAACCCTAACCCTAACCCTAACCCTAACCCTAACCCTAACCCTAACCCTAACCCTAACCCTAACCCTAACCCTAACCCTAACCCTAACCCTAACCCTAACCCTAACCCTAACCCTAACCCTAACCCTAACCCTAACCCTAACCCTAACCCTAACCCTAACCCTAACCCTAACCCTAACCCTAACCCTAACCCTAACCCTAACCCTAACCCTAACCCTAACCCTAACCCTAACCCTAACCCTAACCCTAACCCTAACCCTAACCCTAACCCTAACCCTAACCCTAACCCTAACCCTAACCCTAACCCTAACCCTAACCCTAACCCTAACCCTAACCCTAACCCTAACCCTAACCCTAACCCTAACCCTAACCCTAACCCTAACCCTAACCCTAACCCTAACCCTAACCCTAACCCTAACCCTAACCCTAACCCTAACCCTAACCCTAACCCTAACCCTAACCCTAACCCTAACCCTAACCCTAACCCTAACCCTAACCCTAACCCTAACCCTAACCCTAACCCTAACCCTAACCCTAACCCTAACCCTAACCCTAACCCTAACCCTAACCCTAACCCTAACCCTAACCCTAACCCTAACCCTAACCCTAACCCTAACCCTAACCCTAACCCTAACCCTAACCCTAACCCTAACCCTAACCCTAACCCTAACCCTAACCCTAACCCTAACCCTAACCCTAACCCTAACCCTAACCCTAACCCTAACCCTAACCCTAACCCTAACCCTAACCCTAACCCTAACCCTAACCCTAACCCTAACCCTAACCCTAACCCTAACCCTAACCCTAACCCTAACCCTAACCCTAACCCTAACCCTAACCCTAACCCTAACCCTAACCCTAACCCTAACCCTAACCCTAACCCTAACCCTAACCCTAACCCTAACCCTAACCCTAACCCTAACCCTAACCCTAACCCTAACCCTAACCCTAACCCTAACCCTAACCCTAACCCTAACCCTAACCCTAACCCTAACCCTAACCCTAACCCTAACCCTAACCCTAACCCTAACCCTAACCCTAACCCTAACCCTAACCCTAACCCTAACCCTAACCCTAACCCTAACCCTAACCCTAACCCTAACCCTAACCCTAACCCTAACCCTAACCCTAACCCTAACCCTAACCCTAACCCTAACCCTAACCCTAACCCTAACCCTAACCCTAACCCTAACCCTAACCCTAACCCTAACCCTAACCCTAACCCTAACCCTAACCCTAACCCTAACCCTAACCCTAACCCTAACCCTAACCCTAACCCTAACCCTAACCCTAACCCTAACCCTAACCCTAACCCTAACCCTAACCCTAACCCTAACCCTAACCCTAACCCTAACCCTAACCCTAACCCTAACCCTAACCCTAACCCTAACCCTAACCCTAACCCTAACCCTAACCCTAACCCTAACCCTAACCCTAACCCTAACCCTAACCCTAACCCTAACCCTAACCCTAACCCTAACCCTAACCCTAACCCTAACCCTAACCCTAACCCTAACCCTAACCCTAACCCTAACCCTAACCCTAACCCTAACCCTAACCCTAACCCTAACCCTAACCCTAACCCTAACCCTAACCCTAACCCTAACCCTAACCCTAACCCTAACCCTAACCCTAACCCTAACCCTAACCCTAACCCTAACCCTAACCCTAACCCTAACCCTAACCCTAACCCTAACCCTAACCCTAACCCTAACCCTAACCCTAACCCTAACCCTAACCCTAACCCTAACCCTAACCCTAACCCTAACCCTAACCCTAACCCTAACCCTAACCCTAACCCTAACCCTAACCCTAACCCTAACCCTAACCCTAACCCTAACCCTAACCCTAACCCTAACCCTAACCCTAACCCTAACCCTAACCCTAACCCTAACCCTAACCCTAACCCTAACCCTAACCCTAACCCTAACCCTAACCCTAACCCTAACCCTAACCCTAACCCTAACCCTAACCCTAACCCTAACCCTAACCCTAACCCTAACCCTAACCCTAACCCTAACCCTAACCCTAACCCTAACCCTAACCCTAACCCTAACCCTAACCCTAACCCTAACCCTAACCCTAACCCTAACCCTAACCCTAACCCTAACCCTAACCCTAACCCTAACCCTAACCCTAACCCTAACCCTAACCCTAACCCTAACCCTAACCCTAACCCTAACCCTAACCCTAACCCTAACCCTAACCCTAACCCTAACCCTAACCCTAACCCTAACCCTAACCCTAACCCTAACCCTAACCCTAACCCTAACCCTAACCCTAACCCTAACCCTAACCCTAACCCTAACCCTAACCCTAACCCTAACCCTAACCCTAACCCTAACCCTAACCCTAACCCTAACCCTAACCCTAACCCTAACCCTAACCCTAACCCTAACCCTAACCCTAACCCTAACCCTAACCCTAACCCTAACCCTAACCCTAACCCTAACCCTAACCCTAACCCTAACCCTAACCCTAACCCTAACCCTAACCCTAACCCTAACCCTAACCCTAACCCTAACCCTAACCCTAACCCTAACCCTAACCCTAACCCTAACCCTAACCCTAACCCTAACCCTAACCCTAACCCTAACCCTAACCCTAACCCTAACCCTAACCCTAACCCTAACCCTAACCCTAACCCTAACCCTAACCCTAACCCTAACCCTAACCCTAACCCTAACCCTAACCCTAACCCTAACCCTAACCCTAACCCTAACCCTAACCCTAACCCTAACCCTAACCCTAACCCTAACCCTAACCCTAACCCTAACCCTAACCCTAACCCTAACCCTAACCCTAACCCTAACCCTAACCCTAACCCTAACCCTAACCCTAACCCTAACCCTAACCCTAACCCTAACCCTAACCCTAACCCTAACCCTAACCCTAACCCTAACCCTAACCCTAACCCTAACCCTAACCCTAACCCTAACCCTAACCCTAACCCTAACCCTAACCCTAACCCTAACCCTAACCCTAACCCTAACCCTAACCCTAACCCTAACCCTAACCCTAACCCTAACCCTAACCCTAACCCTAACCCTAACCCTAACCCTAACCCTAACCCTAACCCTAACCCTAACCCTAACCCTAACCCTAACCCTAACCCTAACCCTAACCCTAACCCTAACCCTAACCCTAACCCTAACCCTAACCCTAACCCTAACCCTAACCCTAACCCTAACCCTAACCCTAACCCTAACCCTAACCCTAACCCTAACCCTAACCCTAACCCTAACCCTAACCCTAACCCTAACCCTAACCCTAACCCTAACCCTAACCCTAACCCTAACCCTAACCCTAACCCTAACCCTAACCCTAACCCTAACCCTAACCCTAACCCTAACCCTAACCCTAACCCTAACCCTAACCCTAACCCTAACCCTAACCCTAACCCTAACCCTAACCCTAACCCTAACCCTAACCCTAACCCTAACCCTAACCCTAACCCTAACCCTAACCCTAACCCTAACCCTAACCCTAACCCTAACCCTAACCCTAACCCTAACCCTAACCCTAACCCTAACCCTAACCCTAACCCTAACCCTAACCCTAACCCTAACCCTAACCCTAACCCTAACCCTAACCCTAACCCTAACCCTAACCCTAACCCTAACCCTAACCCTAACCCTAACCCTAACCCTAACCCTAACCCTAACCCTAACCCTAACCCTAACCCTAACCCTAACCCTAACCCTAACCCTAACCCTAACCCTAACCCTAACCCTAACCCTAACCCTAACCCTAACCCTAACCCTAACCCTAACCCTAACCCTAACCCTAACCCTAACCCTAACCCTAACCCTAACCCTAACCCTAACCCTAACCCTAACCCTAACCCTAACCCTAACCCTAACCCTAACCCTAACCCTAACCCTAACCCTAACCCTAACCCTAACCCTAACCCTAACCCTAACCCTAACCCTAACCCTAACCCTAACCCTAACCCTAACCCTAACCCTAACCCTAACCCTAACCCTAACCCTAACCCTAACCCTAACCCTAACCCTAACCCTAACCCTAACCCTAACCCTAACCCTAACCCTAACCCTAACCCTAACCCTAACCCTAACCCTAACCCTAACCCTAACCCTAACCCTAACCCTAACCCTAACCCTAACCCTAACCCTAACCCTAACCCTAACCCTAACCCTAACCCTAACCCTAACCCTAACCCTAACCCTAACCCTAACCCTAACCCTAACCCTAACCCTAACCCTAACCCTAACCCTAACCCTAACCCTAACCCTAACCCTAACCCTAACCCTAACCCTAACCCTAACCCTAACCCTAACCCTAACCCTAACCCTAACCCTAACCCTAACCCTAACCCTAACCCTAACCCTAACCCTAACCCTAACCCTAACCCTAACCCTAACCCTAACCCTAACCCTAACCCTAACCCTAACCCTAACCCTAACCCTAACCCTAACCCTAACCCTAACCCTAACCCTAACCCTAACCCTAACCCTAACCCTAACCCTAACCCTAACCCTAACCCTAACCCTAACCCTAACCCTAACCCTAACCCTAACCCTAACCCTAACCCTAACCCTAACCCTAACCCTAACCCTAACCCTAACCCTAACCCTAACCCTAACCCTAACCCTAACCCTAACCCTAACCCTAACCCTAACCCTAACCCTAACCCTAACCCTAACCCTAACCCTAACCCTAACCCTAACCCTAACCCTAACCCTAACCCTAACCCTAACCCTAACCCTAACCCTAACCCTAACCCTAACCCTAACCCTAACCCTAACCCTAACCCTAACCCTAACCCTAACCCTAACCCTAACCCTAACCCTAACCCTAACCCTAACCCTAACCCTAACCCTAACCCTAACCCTAACCCTAACCCTAACCCTAACCCTAACCCTAACCCTAACCCTAACCCTAACCCTAACCCTAACCCTAACCCTAACCCTAACCCTAACCCTAACCCTAACCCTAACCCTAACCCTAACCCTAACCCTAACCCTAACCCTAACCCTAACCCTAACCCTAACCCTAACCCTAACCCTAACCCTAACCCTAACCCTAACCCTAACCCTAACCCTAACCCTAACCCTAACCCTAACCCTAACCCTAACCCTAACCCTAACCCTAACCCTAACCCTAACCCTAACCCTAACCCTAACCCTAACCCTAACCCTAACCCTAACCCTAACCCTAACCCTAACCCTAACCCTAACCCTAACCCTAACCCTAACCCTAACCCTAACCCTAACCCTAACCCTAACCCTAACCCTAACCCTAACCCTAACCCTAACCCTAACCCTAACCCTAACCCTAACCCTAACCCTAACCCTAACCCTAACCCTAACCCTAACCCTAACCCTAACCCTAACCCTAACCCTAACCCTAACCCTAACCCTAACCCTAACCCTAACCCTAACCCTAACCCTAACCCTAACCCTAACCCTAACCCTAACCCTAACCCTAACCCTAACCCTAACCCTAACCCTAACCCTAACCCTAACCCTAACCCTAACCCTAACCCTAACCCTAACCCTAACCCTAACCCTAACCCTAACCCTAACCCTAACCCTAACCCTAACCCTAACCCTAACCCTAACCCTAACCCTAACCCTAACCCTAACCCTAACCCTAACCCTAACCCTAACCCTAACCCTAACCCTAACCCTAACCCTAACCCTAACCCTAACCCTAACCCTAACCCTAACCCTAACCCTAACCCTAACCCTAACCCTAACCCTAACCCTAACCCTAACCCTAACCCTAACCCTAACCCTAACCCTAACCCTAACCCTAACCCTAACCCTAACCCTAACCCTAACCCTAACCCTAACCCTAACCCTAACCCTAACCCTAACCCTAACCCTAACCCTAACCCTAACCCTAACCCTAACCCTAACCCTAACCCTAACCCTAACCCTAACCCTAACCCTAACCCTAACCCTAACCCTAACCCTAACCCTAACCCTAACCCTAACCCTAACCCTAACCCTAACCCTAACCCTAACCCTAACCCTAACCCTAACCCTAACCCTAACCCTAACCCTAACCCTAACCCTAACCCTAACCCTAACCCTAACCCTAACCCTAACCCTAACCCTAACCCTAACCCTAACCCTAACCCTAACCCTAACCCTAACCCTAACCCTAACCCTAACCCTAACCCTAACCCTAACCCTAACCCTAACCCTAACCCTAACCCTAACCCTAACCCTAACCCTAACCCTAACCCTAACCCTAACCCTAACCCTAACCCTAACCCTAACCCTAACCCTAACCCTAACCCTAACCCTAACCCTAACCCTAACCCTAACCCTAACCCTAACCCTAACCCTAACCCTAACCCTAACCCTAACCCTAACCCTAACCCTAACCCTAACCCTAACCCTAACCCTAACCCTAACCCTAACCCTAACCCTAACCCTAACCCTAACCCTAACCCTAACCCTAACCCTAACCCTAACCCTAACCCTAACCCTAACCCTAACCCTAACCCTAACCCTAACCCTAACCCTAACCCTAACCCTAACCCTAACCCTAACCCTAACCCTAACCCTAACCCTAACCCTAACCCTAACCCTAACCCTAACCCTAACCCTAACCCTAACCCTAACCCTAACCCTAACCCTAACCCTAACCCTAACCCTAACCCTAACCCTAACCCTAACCCTAACCCTAACCCTAACCCTAACCCTAACCCTAACCCTAACCCTAACCCTAACCCTAACCCTAACCCTAACCCTAACCCTAACCCTAACCCTAACCCTAACCCTAACCCTAACCCTAACCCTAACCCTAACCCTAACCCTAACCCTAACCCTAACCCTAACCCTAACCCTAACCCTAACCCTAACCCTAACCCTAACCCTAACCCTAACCCTAACCCTAACCCTAACCCTAACCCTAACCCTAACCCTAACCCTAACCCTAACCCTAACCCTAACCCTAACCCTAACCCTAACCCTAACCCTAACCCTAACCCTAACCCTAACCCTAACCCTAACCCTAACCCTAACCCTAACCCTAACCCTAACCCTAACCCTAACCCTAACCCTAACCCTAACCCTAACCCTAACCCTAACCCTAACCCTAACCCTAACCCTAACCCTAACCCTAACCCTAACCCTAACCCTAACCCTAACCCTAACCCTAACCCTAACCCTAACCCTAACCCTAACCCTAACCCTAACCCTAACCCTAACCCTAACCCTAACCCTAACCCTAACCCTAACCCTAACCCTAACCCTAACCCTAACCCTAACCCTAACCCTAACCCTAACCCTAACCCTAACCCTAACCCTAACCCTAACCCTAACCCTAACCCTAACCCTAACCCTAACCCTAACCCTAACCCTAACCCTAACCCTAACCCTAACCCTAACCCTAACCCTAACCCTAACCCTAACCCTAACCCTAACCCTAACCCTAACCCTAACCCTAACCCTAACCCTAACCCTAACCCTAACCCTAACCCTAACCCTAACCCTAACCCTAACCCTAACCCTAACCCTAACCCTAACCCTAACCCTAACCCTAACCCTAACCCTAACCCTAACCCTAACCCTAACCCTAACCCTAACCCTAACCCTAACCCTAACCCTAACCCTAACCCTAACCCTAACCCTAACCCTAACCCTAACCCTAACCCTAACCCTAACCCTAACCCTAACCCTAACCCTAACCCTAACCCTAACCCTAACCCTAACCCTAACCCTAACCCTAACCCTAACCCTAACCCTAACCCTAACCCTAACCCTAACCCTAACCCTAACCCTAACCCTAACCCTAACCCTAACCCTAACCCTAACCCTAACCCTAACCCTAACCCTAACCCTAACCCTAACCCTAACCCTAACCCTAACCCTAACCCTAACCCTAACCCTAACCCTAACCCTAACCCTAACCCTAACCCTAACCCTAACCCTAACCCTAACCCTAACCCTAACCCTAACCCTAACCCTAACCCTAACCCTAACCCTAACCCTAACCCTAACCCTAACCCTAACCCTAACCCTAACCCTAACCCTAACCCTAACCCTAACCCTAACCCTAACCCTAACCCTAACCCTAACCCTAACCCTAACCCTAACCCTAACCCTAACCCTAACCCTAACCCTAACCCTAACCCTAACCCTAACCCTAACCCTAACCCTAACCCTAACCCTAACCCTAACCCTAACCCTAACCCTAACCCTAACCCTAACCCTAACCCTAACCCTAACCCTAACCCTAACCCTAACCCTAACCCTAACCCTAACCCTAACCCTAACCCTAACCCTAACCCTAACCCTAACCCTAACCCTAACCCTAACCCTAACCCTAACCCTAACCCTAACCCTAACCCTAACCCTAACCCTAACCCTAACCCTAACCCTAACCCTAACCCTAACCCTAACCCTAACCCTAACCCTAACCCTAACCCTAACCCTAACCCTAACCCTAACCCTAACCCTAACCCTAACCCTAACCCTAACCCTAACCCTAACCCTAACCCTAACCCTAACCCTAACCCTAACCCTAACCCTAACCCTAACCCTAACCCTAACCCTAACCCTAACCCTAACCCTAACCCTAACCCTAACCCTAACCCTAACCCTAACCCTAACCCTAACCCTAACCCTAACCCTAACCCTAACCCTAACCCTAACCCTAACCCTAACCCTAACCCTAACCCTAACCCTAACCCTAACCCTAACCCTAACCCTAACCCTAACCCTAACCCTAACCCTAACCCTAACCCTAACCCTAACCCTAACCCTAACCCTAACCCTAACCCTAACCCTAACCCTAACCCTAACCCTAACCCTAACCCTAACCCTAACCCTAACCCTAACCCTAACCCTAACCCTAACCCTAACCCTAACCCTAACCCTAACCCTAACCCTAACCCTAACCCTAACCCTAACCCTAACCCTAACCCTAACCCTAACCCTAACCCTAACCCTAACCCTAACCCTAACCCTAACCCTAACCCTAACCCTAACCCTAACCCTAACCCTAACCCTAACCCTAACCCTAACCCTAACCCTAACCCTAACCCTAACCCTAACCCTAACCCTAACCCTAACCCTAACCCTAACCCTAACCCTAACCCTAACCCTAACCCTAACCCTAACCCTAACCCTAACCCTAACCCTAACCCTAACCCTAACCCTAACCCTAACCCTAACCCTAACCCTAACCCTAACCCTAACCCTAACCCTAACCCTAACCCTAACCCTAACCCTAACCCTAACCCTAACCCTAACCCTAACCCTAACCCTAACCCTAACCCTAACCCTAACCCTAACCCTAACCCTAACCCTAACCCTAACCCTAACCCTAACCCTAACCCTAACCCTAACCCTAACCCTAACCCTAACCCTAACCCTAACCCTAACCCTAACCCTAACCCTAACCCTAACCCTAACCCTAACCCTAACCCTAACCCTAACCCTAACCCTAACCCTAACCCTAACCCTAACCCTAACCCTAACCCTAACCCTAACCCTAACCCTAACCCTAACCCTAACCCTAACCCTAACCCTAACCCTAACCCTAACCCTAACCCTAACCCTAACCCTAACCCTAACCCTAACCCTAACCCTAACCCTAACCCTAACCCTAACCCTAACCCTAACCCTAACCCTAACCCTAACCCTAACCCTAACCCTAACCCTAACCCTAACCCTAACCCTAACCCTAACCCTAACCCTAACCCTAACCCTAACCCTAACCCTAACCCTAACCCTAACCCTAACCCTAACCCTAACCCTAACCCTAACCCTAACCCTAACCCTAACCCTAACCCTAACCCTAACCCTAACCCTAACCCTAACCCTAACCCTAACCCTAACCCTAACCCTAACCCTAACCCTAACCCTAACCCTAACCCTAACCCTAACCCTAACCCTAACCCTAACCCTAACCCTAACCCTAACCCTAACCCTAACCCTAACCCTAACCCTAACCCTAACCCTAACCCTAACCCTAACCCTAACCCTAACCCTAACCCTAACCCTAACCCTAACCCTAACCCTAACCCTAACCCTAACCCTAACCCTAACCCTAACCCTAACCCTAACCCTAACCCTAACCCTAACCCTAACCCTAACCCTAACCCTAACCCTAACCCTAACCCTAACCCTAACCCTAACCCTAACCCTAACCCTAACCCTAACCCTAACCCTAACCCTAACCCTAACCCTAACCCTAACCCTAACCCTAACCCTAACCCTAACCCTAACCCTAACCCTAACCCTAACCCTAACCCTAACCCTAACCCTAACCCTAACCCTAACCCTAACCCTAACCCTAACCCTAACCCTAACCCTAACCCTAACCCTAACCCTAACCCTAACCCTAACCCTAACCCTAACCCTAACCCTAACCCTAACCCTAACCCTAACCCTAACCCTAACCCTAACCCTAACCCTAACCCTAACCCTAACCCTAACCCTAACCCTAACCCTAACCCTAACCCTAACCCTAACCCTAACCCTAACCCTAACCCTAACCCTAACCCTAACCCTAACCCTAATCCACCCTAACCCTAACCCTAACCCTAACCCTAACCCTAACCCTAACCCTAACCCTAACCCTAACCCTAACCCTAACCCTAACCCTAACCCTAACCCTAACCCTAACCCTAACCCTAACCCTAACCCTAACCCTAACCCTAACCCTAACCCTAACCCTAACCCTAACCCTAACCCTAACCCTAACCCTAACCCTAACCCTAACCCTAACCCTAACCCTAACCCTAACCCTAACCCTAACCCTAACCCTAACCCTAACCCTAACCCTAACCCTAACCCTAACCCTAACCCTAACCCTAACCCTAACCCTAACCCTAACCCTAACCCTAACCCTAACCCTAACCCTAACCCTAACCCTAACCCTAACCCTAACCCTAACCCTAACCCTAACCCTAACCCTAACCCTAACCCTAACCCTAACCCTAACCCTAACCCTAACCCTAACCCTAACCCTAACCCTAACCCTAACCCTAACCCTAACCCTAACCCTAACCCTAACCCTAACCCTAACCCTAACCCTAACCCTAACCCTAACCCTAACCCTAACCCTAACCCTAACCCTAACCCTAACCCTAACCCTAACCCTAACCCTAACCCTAACCCTAACCCTAACCCTAACCCTAACCCTAACCCTAACCCTAACCCTAACCCTAACCCTAACCCTAACCCTAACCCTAACCCTAACCCTAACCCTAACCCTAACCCTAACCCTAACCCTAACCCTAACCCTAACCCTAACCCTAACCCTAACCCTAACCCTAACCCTAACCCTAACCCTAACCCTAACCCTAACCCTAACCCTAACCCTAACCCTAACCCTAACCCTAACCCTAACCCTAACCCTAACCCTAACCCTAACCCTAACCCTAACCCTAACCCTAACCCTAACCCTAACCCTAACCCTAACCCTAACCCTAACCCTAACCCTAACCCTAACCCTAACCCTAACCCTAACCCTAACCCTAACCCTAACCCTAACCCTAACCCTAACCCTAACCCTAACCCTAACCCTAACCCTAACCCTAACCCTAACCCTAACCCTAACCCTAACCCTAACCCTAACCCTAACCCTAACCCTAACCCTAACCCTAACCCTAACCCTAACCCTAACCCTAACCCTAACCCTAACCCTAACCCTAACCCTAACCCTAACCCTAACCCTAACCCTAACCCTAACCCTAACCCTAACCCTAACCCTAACCCTAACCCTAACCCTAACCCTAACCCTAACCCTAACCCTAACCCTAACCCTAACCCTAACCCTAACCCTAACCCTAACCCTAACCCTAACCCTAACCCTAACCCTAACCCTAACCCTAACCCTAACCCTAACCCTAACCCTAACCCTAACCCTAACCCTAACCCTAACCCTAACCCTAACCCTAACCCTAACCCTAACCCTAACCCTAACCCTAACCCTAACCCTAACCCTAACCCTAACCCTAACCCTAACCCTAACCCTAACCCTAACCCTAACCCTAACCCTAACCCTAACCCTAACCCTAACCCTAACCCTAACCCTAACCCTAACCCTAACCCTAACCCTAACCCTAACCCTAACCCTAACCCTAACCCTAACCCTAACCCTAACCCTAACCCTAACCCTAACCCTAACCCTAACCCTAACCCTAACCCTAACCCTAACCCTAACCCTAACCCTAACCCTAACCCTAACCCTAACCCTAACCCTAACCCTAACCCTAACCCTAACCCTAACCCTAACCCTAACCCTAACCCTAACCCTAACCCTAACCCTAACCCTAACCCTAACCCTAACCCTAACCCTAACCCTAACCCTAACCCTAACCCTAACCCTAACCCTAACCCTAACCCTAACCCTAACCCTAACCCTAACCCTAACCCTAACCCTAACCCTAACCCTAACCCTAACCCTAACCCTAACCCTAACCCTAACCCTAACCCTAACCCTAACCCTAACCCTAACCCTAACCCTAACCCTAACCCTAACCCTAACCCTAACCCTAACCCTAACCCTAACCCTAACCCTAACCCTAACCCTAACCCTAACCCTAACCCTAACCCTAACCCTAACCCTAACCCTAACCCTAACCCTAACCCTAACCCTAACCCTAACCCTAACCCTAACCCTAACCCTAACCCTAACCCTAACCCTAACCCTAACCCTAACCCTAACCCTAACCCTAACCCTAACCCTAACCCTAACCCTAACCCTAACCCTAACCCTAACCCTAACCCTAACCCTAACCCTAACCCTAACCCTAACCCTAACCCTAACCCTAACCCTAACCCTAACCCTAACCCTAACCCTAACCCTAACCCTAACCCTAACCCTAACCCTAACCCTAACCCTAACCCTAACCCTAACCCTAACCCTAACCCTAACCCTAACCCTAACCCTAACCCTAACCCTAACCCTAACCCTAACCCTAACCCTAACCCTAACCCTAACCCTAACCCTAACCCTAACCCTAACCCTAACCCTAACCCTAACCCTAACCCTAACCCTAACCCTAACCCTAACCCTAACCCTAACCCTAACCCTAACCCTAACCCTAACCCTAACCCTAACCCTAACCCTAACCCTAACCCTAACCCTAACCCTAACCCTAACCCTAACCCTAACCCTAACCCTAACCCTAACCCTAACCCTAACCCTAACCCTAACCCTAACCCTAACCCTAACCCTAACCCTAACCCTAACCCTAACCCTAACCCTAACCCTAACCCTAACCCTAACCCTAACCCTAACCCTAACCCTAACCCTAACCCTAACCCTAACCCTAACCCTAACCCTAACCCTAACCCTAACCCTAACCCTAACCCTAACCCTAACCCTAACCCTAACCCTAACCCTAACCCTAACCCTAACCCTAACCCTAACCCTAACCCTAACCCTAACCCTAACCCTAACCCTAACCCTAACCCTAACCCTAACCCTAACCCTAACCCTAACCCTAACCCTAACCCTAACCCTAACCCTAACCCTAACCCTAACCCTAACCCTAACCCTAACCCTAACCCTAACCCTAACCCTAACCCTAACCCTAACCCTAACCCTAACCCTAACCCTAACCCTAACCCTAACCCTAACCCTAACCCTAACCCTAACCCTAACCCTAACCCTAACCCTAACCCTAACCCTAACCCTAACCCTAACCCTAACCCTAACCCTAACCCTAACCCTAACCCTAACCCTAACCCTAACCCTAACCCTAACCCTAACCCTAACCCTAACCCTAACCCTAACCCTAACCCTAACCCTAACCCTAACCCTAACCCTAACCCTAACCCTAACCCTAACCCTAACCCTAACCCTAACCCTAACCCTAACCCTAACCCTAACCCTAACCCTAACCCTAACCCTAACCCTAACCCTAACCCTAACCCTAACCCTAACCCTAACCCTAACCCTAACCCTAACCCTAACCCTAACCCTAACCCTAACCCTAACCCTAACCCTAACCCTAACCCTAACCCTAACCCTAACCCTAACCCTAACCCTAACCCTAACCCTAACCCTAACCCTAACCCTAACCCTAACCCTAACCCTAACCCTAACCCTAACCCTAACCCTAACCCTAACCCTAACCCTAACCCTAACCCTAACCCTAACCCTAACCCTAACCCTAACCCTAACCCTAACCCTAACCCTAACCCTAACCCTAACCCTAACCCTAACCCTAACCCTAACCCTAACCCTAACCCTAACCCTAACCCTAACCCTAACCCTAACCCTAACCCTAACCCTAACCCTAACCCTAACCCTAACCCTAACCCTAACCCTAACCCTAACCCTAACCCTAACCCTAACCCTAACCCTAACCCTAACCCTAACCCTAACCCTAACCCTAACCCTAACCCTAACCCTAACCCTAACCCTAACCCTAACCCTAACCCTAACCCTAACCCTAACCCTAACCCTAACCCTAACCCTAACCCTAACCCTAACCCTAACCCTAACCCTAACCCTAACCCTAACCCTAACCCTAACCCTAACCCTAACCCTAACCCTAACCCTAACCCTAACCCTAACCCTAACCCTAACCCTAACCCTAACCCTAACCCTAACCCTAACCCTAACCCTAACCCTAACCCTAACCCTAACCCTAACCCTAACCCTAACCCTAACCCTAACCCTAACCCTAACCCTAACCCTAACCCTAACCCTAACCCTAACCCTAACCCTAACCCTAACCCTAACCCTAACCCTAACCCTAACCCTAACCCTAACCCTAACCCTAACCCTAACCCTAACCCTAACCCTAACCCTAACCCTAACCCTAACCCTAACCCTAACCCTAACCCTAACCCTAACCCTAACCCTAACCCTAACCCTAACCCTAACCCTAACCCTAACCCTAACCCTAACCCTAACCCTAACCCTAACCCTAACCCTAACCCTAACCCTAACCCTAACCCTAACCCTAACCCTAACCCTAACCCTAACCCTAACCCTAACCCTAACCCTAACCCTAACCCTAACCCTAACCCTAACCCTAACCCTAACCCTAACCCTAACCCTAACCCTAACCCTAACCCTAACCCTAACCCTAACCCTAACCCTAACCCTAACCCTAACCCTAACCCTAACCCTAACCCTAACCCTAACCCTAACCCTAACCCTAACCCTAACCCTAACCCTAACCCTAACCCTAACCCTAACCCTAACCCTAACCCTAACCCTAACCCTAACCCTAACCCTAACCCTAACCCTAACCCTAACCCTAACCCTAACCCTAACCCTAACCCTAACCCTAACCCTAACCCTAACCCTAACCCTAACCCTAACCCTAACCCTAACCCTAACCCTAACCCTAACCCTAACCCTAACCCTAACCCTAACCCTAACCCTAACCCTAACCCTAACCCTAACCCTAACCCTAACCCTAACCCTAACCCTAACCCTAACCCTAACCCTAACCCTAACCCTAACCCTAACCCTAACCCTAACCCTAACCCTAACCCTAACCCTAACCCTAACCCTAACCCTAACCCTAACCCTAACCCTAACCCTAACCCTAACCCTAACCCTAACCCTAACCCTAACCCTAACCCTAACCCTAACCCTAACCCTAACCCTAACCCTAACCCTAACCCTAACCCTAACCCTAACCCTAACCCTAACCCTAACCCTAACCCTAACCCTAACCCTAACCCTAACCCTAACCCTAACCCTAACCCTAACCCTAACCCTAACCCTAACCCTAACCCTAACCCTAACCCTAACCCTAACCCTAACCCTAACCCTAACCCTAACCCTAACCCTAACCCTAACCCTAACCCTAACCCTAACCCTAACCCTAACCCTAACCCTAACCCTAACCCTAACCCTAACCCTAACCCTAACCCTAACCCTAACCCTAACCCTAACCCTAACCCTAACCCTAACCCTAACCCTAACCCTAACCCTAACCCTAACCCTAACCCTAACCCTAACCCTAACCCTAACCCTAACCCTAACCCTAACCCTAACCCTAACCCTAACCCTAACCCTAACCCTAACCCTAACCCTAACCCTAACCCTAACCCTAACCCTAACCCTAACCCTAACCCTAACCCTAACCCTAACCCTAACCCTAACCCTAACCCTAACCCTAACCCTAACCCTAACCCTAACCCTAACCCTAACCCTAACCCTAACCCTAACCCTAACCCTAACCCTAACCCTAACCCTAACCCTAACCCTAACCCTAACCCTAACCCTAACCCTAACCCTAACCCTAACCCTAACCCTAACCCTAACCCTAACCCTAACCCTAACCCTAACCCTAACCCTAACCCTAACCCTAACCCTAACCCTAACCCTAACCCTAACCCTAACCCTAACCCTAACCCTAACCCTAACCCTAACCCTAACCCTAACCCTAACCCTAACCCTAACCCTAACCCTAACCCTAACCCTAACCCTAACCCTAACCCTAACCCTAACCCTAACCCTAACCCTAACCCTAACCCTAACCCTAACCCTAACCCTAACCCTAACCCTAACCCTAACCCTAACCCTAACCCTAACCCTAACCCTAACCCTAACCCTAACCCTAACCCTAACCCTAACCCTAACCCTAACCCTAACCCTAACCCTAACCCTAACCCTAACCCTAACCCTAACCCTAACCCTAACCCTAACCCTAACCCTAACCCTAACCCTAACCCTAACCCTAACCCTAACCCTAACCCTAACCCTAACCCTAACCCTAACCCTAACCCTAACCCTAACCCTAACCCTAACCCTAACCCTAACCCTAACCCTAACCCTAACCCTAACCCTAACCCTAACCCTAACCCTAACCCTAACCCTAACCCTAACCCTAACCCTAACCCTAACCCTAACCCTAACCCTAACCCTAACCCTAACCCTAACCCTAACCCTAACCCTAACCCTAACCCTAACCCTAACCCTAACCCTAACCCTAACCCTAACCCTAACCCTAACCCTAACCCTAACCCTAACCCTAACCCTAACCCTAACCCTAACCCTAACCCTAACCCTAACCCTAACCCTAACCCTAACCCTAACCCTAACCCTAACCCTAACCCTAACCCTAACCCTAACCCTAACCCTAACCCTAACCCTAACCCTAACCCTAACCCTAACCCTAACCCTAACCCTAACCCTAACCCTAACCCTAACCCTAACCCTAACCCTAACCCTAACCCTAACCCTAACCCTAACCCTAACCCTAACCCTAACCCTAACCCTAACCCTAACCCTAACCCTAACCCTAACCCTAACCCTAACCCTAACCCTAACCCTAACCCTAACCCTAACCCTAACCCTAACCCTAACCCTAACCCTAACCCTAACCCTAACCCTAACCCTAACCCTAACCCTAACCCTAACCCTAACCCTAACCCTAACCCTAACCCTAACCCTAACCCTAACCCTAACCCTAACCCTAACCCTAACCCTAACCCTAACCCTAACCCTAACCCTAACCCTAACCCTAACCCTAACCCTAACCCTAACCCTAACCCTAACCCTAACCCTAACCCTAACCCTAACCCTAACCCTAACCCTAACCCTAACCCTAACCCTAACCCTAACCCTAACCCTAACCCTAACCCTAACCCTAACCCTAACCCTAACCCTAACCCTAACCCTAACCCTAACCCTAACCCTAACCCTAACCCTAACCCTAACCCTAACCCTAACCCTAACCCTAACCCTAACCCTAACCCTAACCCTAACCCTAACCCTAACCCTAACCCTAACCCTAACCCTAACCCTAACCCTAACCCTAACCCTAACCCTAACCCTAACCCTAACCCTAACCCTAACCCTAACCCTAACCCTAACCCTAACCCTAACCCTAACCCTAACCCTAACCCTAACCCTAACCCTAACCCTAACCCTAACCCTAACCCTAACCCTAACCCTAACCCTAACCCTAACCCTAACCCTAACCCTAACCCTAACCCTAACCCTAACCCTAACCCTAACCCTAACCCTAACCCTAACCCTAACCCTAACCCTAACCCTAACCCTAACCCTAACCCTAACCCTAACCCTAACCCTAACCCTAACCCTAACCCTAACCCTAACCCTAACCCTAACCCTAACCCTAACCCTAACCCTAACCCTAACCCTAACCCTAACCCTAACCCTAACCCTAACCCTAACCCTAACCCTAACCCTAACCCTAACCCTAACCCTAACCCTAACCCTAACCCTAACCCTAACCCTAACCCTAACCCTAACCCTAACCCTAACCCTAACCCTAACCCTAACCCTAACCCTAACCCTAACCCTAACCCTAACCCTAACCCTAACCCTAACCCTAACCCTAACCCTAACCCTAACCCTAACCCTAACCCTAACCCTAACCCTAACCCTAACCCTAACCCTAACCCTAACCCTAACCCTAACCCTAACCCTAACCCTAACCCTAACCCTAACCCTAACCCTAACCCTAACCCTAACCCTAACCCTAACCCTAACCCTAACCCTAACCCTAACCCTAACCCTAACCCTAACCCTAACCCTAACCCTAACCCTAACCCTAACCCTAACCCTAACCCTAACCCTAACCCTAACCCTAACCCTAACCCTAACCCTAACCCTAACCCTAACCCTAACCCTAACCCTAACCCTAACCCTAACCCTAACCCTAACCCTAACCCTAACCCTAACCCTAACCCTAACCCTAACCCTAACCCTAACCCTAACCCTAACCCTAACCCTAACCCTAACCCTAACCCTAACCCTAACCCTAACCCTAACCCTAACCCTAACCCTAACCCTAACCCTAACCCTAACCCTAACCCTAACCCTAACCCTAACCCTAACCCTAACCCTAACCCTAACCCTAACCCTAACCCTAACCCTAACCCTAACCCTAACCCTAACCCTAACCCTAACCCTAACCCTAACCCTAACCCTAACCCTAACCCTAACCCTAACCCTAACCCTAACCCTAACCCTAACCCTAACCCTAACCCTAACCCTAACCCTAACCCTAACCCTAACCCTAACCCTAACCCTAACCCTAACCCTAACCCTAACCCTAACCCTAACCCTAACCCTAACCCTAACCCTAACCCTAACCCTAACCCTAACCCTAACCCTAACCCTAACCCTAACCCTAACCCTAACCCTAACCCTAACCCTAACCCTAACCCTAACCCTAACCCTAACCCTAACCCTAACCCTAACCCTAACCCTAACCCTAACCCTAACCCTAACCCTAACCCTAACCCTAACCCTAACCCTAACCCTAACCCTAACCCTAACCCTAACCCTAACCCTAACCCTAACCCTAACCCTAACCCTAACCCTAACCCTAACCCTAACCCTAACCCTAACCCTAACCCTAACCCTAACCCTAACCCTAACCCTAACCCTAACCCTAACCCTAACCCTAACCCTAACCCTAACCCTAACCCTAACCCTAACCCTAACCCTAACCCTAACCCTAACCCTAACCCTAACCCTAACCCTAACCCTAACCCTAACCCTAACCCTAACCCTAACCCTAACCCTAACCCTAACCCTAACCCTAACCCTAACCCTAACCCTAACCCTAACCCTAACCCTAACCCTAACCCTAACCCTAACCCTAACCCTAACCCTAACCCTAACCCTAACCCTAACCCTAACCCTAACCCTAACCCTAACCCTAACCCTAACCCTAACCCTAACCCTAACCCTAACCCTAACCCTAACCCTAACCCTAACCCTAACCCTAACCCTAACCCTAACCCTAACCCTAACCCTAACCCTAACCCTAACCCTAACCCTAACCCTAACCCTAACCCTAACCCTAACCCTAACCCTAACCCTAACCCTAACCCTAACCCTAACCCTAACCCTAACCCTAACCCTAACCCTAACCCTAACCCTAACCCTAACCCTAACCCTAACCCTAACCCTAACCCTAACCCTAACCCTAACCCTAACCCTAACCCTAACCCTAACCCTAACCCTAACCCTAACCCTAACCCTAACCCTAACCCTAACCCTAACCCTAACCCTAACCCTAACCCTAACCCTAACCCTAACCCTAACCCTAACCCTAACCCTAACCCTAACCCTAACCCTAACCCTAACCCTAACCCTAACCCTAACCCTAACCCTAACCCTAACCCTAACCCTAACCCTAACCCTAACCCTAACCCTAACCCTAACCCTAACCCTAACCCTAACCCTAACCCTAACCCTAACCCTAACCCTAACCCTAACCCTAACCCTAACCCTAACCCTAACCCTAACCCTAACCCTAACCCTAACCCTAACCCTAACCCTAACCCTAACCCTAACCCTAACCCTAACCCTAACCCTAACCCTAACCCTAACCCTAACCCTAACCCTAACCCTAACCCTAACCCTAACCCTAACCCTAACCCTAACCCTAACCCTAACCCTAACCCTAACCCTAACCCTAACCCTAACCCTAACCCTAACCCTAACCCTAACCCTAACCCTAACCCTAACCCTAACCCTAACCCTAACCCTAACCCTAACCCTAACCCTAACCCTAACCCTAACCCTAACCCTAACCCTAACCCTAACCCTAACCCTAACCCTAACCCTAACCCTAACCCTAACCCTAACCCTAACCCTAACCCTAACCCTAACCCTAACCCTAACCCTAACCCTAACCCTAACCCTAACCCTAACCCTAACCCTAACCCTAACCCTAACCCTAACCCTAACCCTAACCCTAACCCTAACCCTAACCCTAACCCTAACCCTAACCCTAACCCTAACCCTAACCCTAACCCTAACCCTAACCCTAACCCTAACCCTAACCCTAACCCTAACCCTAACCCTAACCCTAACCCTAACCCTAACCCTAACCCTAACCCTAACCCTAACCCTAACCCTAACCCTAACCCTAACCCTAACCCTAACCCTAACCCTAACCCTAACCCTAACCCTAACCCTAACCCTAACCCTAACCCTAACCCTAACCCTAACCCTAACCCTAACCCTAACCCTAACCCTAACCCTAACCCTAACCCTAACCCTAACCCTAACCCTAACCCTAACCCTAACCCTAACCCTAACCCTAACCCTAACCCTAACCCTAACCCTAACCCTAACCCTAACCCTAACCCTAACCCTAACCCTAACCCTAACCCTAACCCTAACCCTAACCCTAACCCTAACCCTAACCCTAACCCTAACCCTAACCCTAACCCTAACCCTAACCCTAACCCTAACCCTAACCCTAACCCTAACCCTAACCCTAACCCTAACCCTAACCCTAACCCTAACCCTAACCCTAACCCTAACCCTAACCCTAACCCTAACCCTAACCCTAACCCTAACCCTAACCCTAACCCTAACCCTAACCCTAACCCTAACCCTAACCCTAACCCTAACCCTAACCCTAACCCTAACCCTAACCCTAACCCTAACCCTAACCCTAACCCTAACCCTAACCCTAACCCTAACCCTAACCCTAACCCTAACCCTAACCCTAACCCTAACCCTAACCCTAACCCTAACCCTAACCCTAACCCTAACCCTAACCCTAACCCTAACCCTAACCCTAACCCTAACCCTAACCCTAACCCTAACCCTAACCCTAACCCTAACCCTAACCCTAACCCTAACCCTAACCCTAACCCTAACCCTAACCCTAACCCTAACCCTAACCCTAACCCTAACCCTAACCCTAACCCTAACCCTAACCCTAACCCTAACCCTAACCCTAACCCTAACCCTAACCCTAACCCTAACCCTAACCCTAACCCTAACCCTAACCCTAACCCTAACCCTAACCCTAACCCTAACCCTAACCCTAACCCTAACCCTAACCCTAACCCTAACCCTAACCCTAACCCTAACCCTAACCCTAACCCTAACCCTAACCCTAACCCTAACCCTAACCCTAACCCTAACCCTAACCCTAACCCTAACCCTAACCCTAACCCTAACCCTAACCCTAACCCTAACCCTAACCCTAACCCTAACCCTAACCCTAACCCTAACCCTAACCCTAACCCTAACCCTAACCCTAACCCTAACCCTAACCCTAACCCTAACCCTAACCCTAACCCTAACCCTAACCCTAACCCTAACCCTAACCCTAACCCTAACCCTAACCCTAACCCTAACCCTAACCCTAACCCTAACCCTAACCCTAACCCTAACCCTAACCCTAACCCTAACCCTAACCCTAACCCTAACCCTAACCCTAACCCTAACCCTAACCCTAACCCTAACCCTAACCCTAACCCTAACCCTAACCCTAACCCTAACCCTAACCCTAACCCTAACCCTAACCCTAACCCTAACCCTAACCCTAACCCTAACCCTAACCCTAACCCTAACCCTAACCCTAACCCTAACCCTAACCCTAACCCTAACCCTAACCCTAACCCTAACCCTAACCCTAACCCTAACCCTAACCCTAACCCTAACCCTAACCCTAACCCTAACCCTAACCCTAACCCTAACCCTAACCCTAACCCTAACCCTAACCCTAACCCTAACCCTAACCCTAACCCTAACCCTAACCCTAACCCTAACCCTAACCCTAACCCTAACCCTAACCCTAACCCTAACCCTAACCCTAACCCTAACCCTAACCCTAACCCTAACCCTAACCCTAACCCTAACCCTAACCCTAACCCTAACCCTAACCCTAACCCTAACCCTAACCCTAACCCTAACCCTAACCCTAACCCTAACCCTAACCCTAACCCTAACCCTAACCCTAACCCTAACCCTAACCCTAACCCTAACCCTAACCCTAACCCTAACCCTAACCCTAACCCTAACCCTAACCCTAACCCTAACCCTAACCCTAACCCTAACCCTAACCCTAACCCTAACCCTAACCCTAACCCTAACCCTAACCCTAACCCTAACCCTAACCCTAACCCTAACCCTAACCCTAACCCTAACCCTAACCCTAACCCTAACCCTAACCCTAACCCTAACCCTAACCCTAACCCTAACCCTAACCCTAACCCTAACCCTAACCCTAACCCTAACCCTAACCCTAACCCTAACCCTAACCCTAACCCTAACCCTAACCCTAACCCTAACCCTAACCCTAACCCTAACCCTAACCCTAACCCTAACCCTAACCCTAACCCTAACCCTAACCCTAACCCTAACCCTAACCCTAACCCTAACCCTAACCCTAACCCTAACCCTAACCCTAACCCTAACCCTAACCCTAACCCTAACCCTAACCCTAACCCTAACCCTAACCCTAACCCTAACCCTAACCCTAACCCTAACCCTAACCCTAACCCTAACCCTAACCCTAACCCTAACCCTAACCCTAACCCTAACCCTAACCCTAACCCTAACCCTAACCCTAACCCTAACCCTAACCCTAACCCTAACCCTAACCCTAACCCTAACCCTAACCCTAACCCTAACCCTAACCCTAACCCTAACCCTAACCCTAACCCTAACCCTAACCCTAACCCTAACCCTAACCCTAACCCTAACCCTAACCCTAACCCTAACCCTAACCCTAACCCTAACCCTAACCCTAACCCTAACCCTAACCCTAACCCTAACCCTAACCCTAACCCTAACCCTAACCCTAACCCTAACCCTAACCCTAACCCTAACCCTAACCCTAACCCTAACCCTAACCCTAACCCTAACCCTAACCCTAACCCTAACCCTAACCCTAACCCTAACCCTAACCCTAACCCTAACCCTAACCCTAACCCTAACCCTAACCCTAACCCTAACCCTAACCCTAACCCTAACCCTAACCCTAACCCTAACCCTAACCCTAACCCTAACCCTAACCCTAACCCTAACCCTAACCCTAACCCTAACCCTAACCCTAACCCTAACCCTAACCCTAACCCTAACCCTAACCCTAACCCTAACCCTAACCCTAACCCTAACCCTAACCCTAACCCTAACCCTAACCCTAACCCTAACCCTAACCCTAACCCTAACCCTAACCCTAACCCTAACCCTAACCCTAACCCTAACCCTAACCCTAACCCTAACCCTAACCCTAACCCTAACCCTAACCCTAACCCTAACCCTAACCCTAACCCTAACCCTAACCCTAACCCTAACCCTAACCCTAACCCTAACCCTAACCCTAACCCTAACCCTAACCCTAACCCTAACCCTAACCCTAACCCTAACCCTAACCCTAACCCTAACCCTAACCCTAACCCTAACCCTAACCCTAACCCTAACCCTAACCCTAACCCTAACCCTAACCCTAACCCTAACCCTAACCCTAACCCTAACCCTAACCCTAACCCTAACCCTAACCCTAACCCTAACCCTAACCCTAACCCTAACCCTAACCCTAACCCTAACCCTAACCCTAACCCTAACCCTAACCCTAACCCTAACCCTAACCCTAACCCTAACCCTAACCCTAACCCTAACCCTAACCCTAACCCTAACCCTAACCCTAACCCTAACCCTAACCCTAACCCTAACCCTAACCCTAACCCTAACCCTAACCCTAACCCTAACCCTAACCCTAACCCTAACCCTAACCCTAACCCTAACCCTAACCCTAACCCTAACCCTAACCCTAACCCTAACCCTAACCCTAACCCTAACCCTAACCCTAACCCTAACCCTAACCCTAACCCTAACCCTAACCCTAACCCTAACCCTAACCCTAACCCTAACCCTAACCCTAACCCTAACCCTAACCCTAACCCTAACCCTAACCCTAACCCTAACCCTAACCCTAACCCTAACCCTAACCCTAACCCTAACCCTAACCCTAACCCTAACCCTAACCCTAACCCTAACCCTAACCCTAACCCTAACCCTAACCCTAACCCTAACCCTAACCCTAACCCTAACCCTAACCCTAACCCTAACCCTAACCCTAACCCTAACCCTAACCCTAACCCTAACCCTAACCCTAACCCTAACCCTAACCCTAACCCTAACCCTAACCCTAACCCTAACCCTAACCCTAACCCTAACCCTAACCCTAACCCTAACCCTAACCCTAACCCTAACCCTAACCCTAACCCTAACCCTAACCCTAACCCTAACCCTAACCCTAACCCTAACCCTAACCCTAACCCTAACCCTAACCCTAACCCTAACCCTAACCCTAACCCTAACCCTAACCCTAACCCTAACCCTAACCCTAACCCTAACCCTAACCCTAACCCTAACCCTAACCCTAACCCTAACCCTAACCCTAACCCTAACCCTAACCCTAACCCTAACCCTAACCCTAACCCTAACCCTAACCCTAACCCTAACCCTAACCCTAACCCTAACCCTAACCCTAACCCTAACCCTAACCCTAACCCTAACCCTAACCCTAACCCTAACCCTAACCCTAACCCTAACCCTAACCCTAACCCTAACCCTAACCCTAACCCTAACCCTAACCCTAACCCTAACCCTAACCCTAACCCTAACCCTAACCCTAACCCTAACCCTAACCCTAACCCTAACCCTAACCCTAACCCTAACCCTAACCCTAACCCTAACCCTAACCCTAACCCTAACCCTAACCCTAACCCTAACCCTAACCCTAACCCTAACCCTAACCCTAACCCTAACCCTAACCCTAACCCTAACCCTAACCCTAACCCTAACCCTAACCCTAACCCTAACCCTAACCCTAACCCTAACCCTAACCCTAACCCTAACCCTAACCCTAACCCTAACCCTAACCCTAACCCTAACCCTAACCCTAACCCTAACCCTAACCCTAACCCTAACCCTAACCCTAACCCTAACCCTAACCCTAACCCTAACCCTAACCCTAACCCTAACCCTAACCCTAACCCTAACCCTAACCCTAACCCTAACCCTAACCCTAACCCTAACCCTAACCCTAACCCTAACCCTAACCCTAACCCTAACCCTAACCCTAACCCTAACCCTAACCCTAACCCTAACCCTAACCCTAACCCTAACCCTAACCCTAACCCTAACCCTAACCCTAACCCTAACCCTAACCCTAACCCTAACCCTAACCCTAACCCTAACCCTAACCCTAACCCTAACCCTAACCCTAACCCTAACCCTAACCCTAACCCTAACCCTAACCCTAACCCTAACCCTAACCCTAACCCTAACCCTAACCCTAACCCTAACCCTAACCCTAACCCTAACCCTAACCCTAACCCTAACCCTAACCCTAACCCTAACCCTAACCCTAACCCTAACCCTAACCCTAACCCTAACCCTAACCCTAACCCTAACCCTAACCCTAACCCTAACCCTAACCCTAACCCTAACCCTAACCCTAACCCTAACCCTAACCCTAACCCTAACCCTAACCCTAACCCTAACCCTAACCCTAACCCTAACCCTAACCCTAACCCTAACCCTAACCCTAACCCTAACCCTAACCCTAACCCTAACCCTAACCCTAACCCTAACCCTAACCCTAACCCTAACCCTAACCCTAACCCTAACCCTAACCCTAACCCTAACCCTAACCCTAACCCTAACCCTAACCCTAACCCTAACCCTAACCCTAACCCTAACCCTAACCCTAACCCTAACCCTAACCCTAACCCTAACCCTAACCCTAACCCTAACCCTAACCCTAACCCTAACCCTAACCCTAACCCTAACCCTAACCCTAACCCTAACCCTAACCCTAACCCTAACCCTAACCCTAACCCTAACCCTAACCCTAACCCTAACCCTAACCCTAACCCTAACCCTAACCCTAACCCTAACCCTAACCCTAACCCTAACCCTAACCCTAACCCTAACCCTAACCCTAACCCTAACCCTAACCCTAACCCTAACCCTAACCCTAACCCTAACCCTAACCCTAACCCTAACCCTAACCCTAACCCTAACCCTAACCCTAACCCTAACCCTAACCCTAACCCTAACCCTAACCCTAACCCTAACCCTAACCCTAACCCTAACCCTAACCCTAACCCTAACCCTAACCCTAACCCTAACCCTAACCCTAACCCTAACCCTAACCCTAACCCTAACCCTAACCCTAACCCTAACCCTAACCCTAACCCTAACCCTAACCCTAACCCTAACCCTAACCCTAACCCTAACCCTAACCCTAACCCTAACCCTAACCCTAACCCTAACCCTAACCCTAACCCTAACCCTAACCCTAACCCTAACCCTAACCCTAACCCTAACCCTAACCCTAACCCTAACCCTAACCCTAACCCTAACCCTAACCCTAACCCTAACCCTAACCCTAACCCTAACCCTAACCCTAACCCTAACCCTAACCCTAACCCTAACCCTAACCCTAACCCTAACCCTAACCCTAACCCTAACCCTAACCCTAACCCTAACCCTAACCCTAACCCTAACCCTAACCCTAACCCTAACCCTAACCCTAACCCTAACCCTAACCCTAACCCTAACCCTAACCCTAACCCTAACCCTAACCCTAACCCTAACCCTAACCCTAACCCTAACCCTAACCCTAACCCTAACCCTAACCCTAACCCTAACCCTAACCCTAACCCTAACCCTAACCCTAACCCTAACCCTAACCCTAACCCTAACCCTAACCCTAACCCTAACCCTAACCCTAACCCTAACCCTAACCCTAACCCTAACCCTAACCCTAACCCTAACCCTAACCCTAACCCTAACCCTAACCCTAACCCTAACCCTAACCCTAACCCTAACCCTAACCCTAACCCTAACCCTAACCCTAACCCTAACCCTAACCCTAACCCTAACCCTAACCCTAACCCTAACCCTAACCCTAACCCTAACCCTAACCCTAACCCTAACCCTAACCCTAACCCTAACCCTAACCCTAACCCTAACCCTAACCCTAACCCTAACCCTAACCCTAACCCTAACCCTAACCCTAACCCTAACCCTAACCCTAACCCTAACCCTAACCCTAACCCTAACCCTAACCCTAACCCTAACCCTAACCCTAACCCTAACCCTAACCCTAACCCTAACCCTAACCCTAACCCTAACCCTAACCCTAACCCTAACCCTAACCCTAACCCTAACCCTAACCCTAACCCTAACCCTAACCCTAACCCTAACCCTAACCCTAACCCTAACCCTAACCCTAACCCTAACCCTAACCCTAACCCTAACCCTAACCCTAACCCTAACCCTAACCCTAACCCTAACCCTAACCCTAACCCTAACCCTAACCCTAACCCTAACCCTAACCCTAACCCTAACCCTAACCCTAACCCTAACCCTAACCCTAACCCTAACCCTAACCCTAACCCTAACCCTAACCCTAACCCTAACCCTAACCCTAACCCTAACCCTAACCCTAACCCTAACCCTAACCCTAACCCTAACCCTAACCCTAACCCTAACCCTAACCCTAACCCTAACCCTAACCCTAACCCTAACCCTAACCCTAACCCTAACCCTAACCCTAACCCTAACCCTAACCCTAACCCTAACCCTAACCCTAACCCTAACCCTAACCCTAACCCTAACCCTAACCCTAACCCTAACCCTAACCCTAACCCTAACCCTAACCCTAACCCTAACCCTAACCCTAACCCTAACCCTAACCCTAACCCTAACCCTAACCCTAACCCTAACCCTAACCCTAACCCTAACCCTAACCCAACCCAACCCTAACCCTAACCCTAACCCTAACCCTAACCCTAACCCTAACCCTAACCCTAACCCTAACCCTAACCCTAACCCTAACCCTAACCCTAACCCTAACCCTAACCCTAACCCTAACCCTAACCCTAACCCTAACCCTAACCCTAACCCTAACCCTAACCCTAACCCTAACCCTAACCCTAACCCTAACCCTAACCCTAACCCTAACCCTAACCCTAACCCTAACCCTAACCCTAACCCTAACCCTAACCCTAACCCTAACCCTAACCCTAACCCTAACCCTAACCCTAACCCTAACCCTAACCCTAACCCTAACCCTAACCCTAACCCTAACCCTAACCCTAACCCTAACCCTAACCCTAACCCTAACCCTAACCCTAACCCTAACCCTAACCCTAACCCTAACCCTAACCCTAACCCTAACCCTAACCCTAACCCTAACCCTAACCCTAACCCTAACCCTAACCCTAACCCTAACCCTAACCCTAACCCTAACCCTAACCCTAACCCTAACCCTAACCCTAACCCTAACCCTAACCCTAACCCTAACCCTAACCCTAACCCTAACCCTAACCCTAACCCTAACCCTAACCCTAACCCTAACCCTAACCCTAACCCTAACCCTAACCCTAACCCTAACCCTAACCCTAACCCTAACCCTAACCCTAACCCTAACCCTAACCCTAACCCTAACCCTAACCCTAACCCTAACCCTAACCCTAACCCTAACCCTAACCCTAACCCTAACCCTAACCCTAACCCTAACCCTAACCCTAACCCTAACCCTAACCCTAACCCTAACCCTAACCCTAACCCTAACCCTAACCCTAACCCTAACCCTAACCCTAACCCTAACCCTAACCCTAACCCTAACCCTAACCCTAACCCTAACCCTAACCCTAACCCTAACCCTAACCCTAACCCTAACCCTAACCCTAACCCTAACCCTAACCCTAACCCTAACCCTAACCCTAACCCTAACCCTAACCCTAACCCTAACCCTAACCCTAACCCTAACCCTAACCCTAACCCTAACCCTAACCCTAACCCTAACCCTAACCCTAACCCTAACCCTAACCCTAACCCTAACCCTAACCCTAACCCTAACCCTAACCCTAACCCTAACCCTAACCCTAACCCTAACCCTAACCCTAACCCTAACCCTAACCCTAACCCTAACCCTAACCCTAACCCTAACCCTAACCCTAACCCTAACCCTAACCCTAACCCTAACCCTAACCCTAACCCTAACCCTAACCCTAACCCTAACCCTAACCCTAACCCTAACCCTAACCCTAACCCTAACCCTAACCCTAACCCTAACCCTAACCCTAACCCTAACCCTAACCCTAACCCTAACCCTAACCCTAACCCTAACCCTAACCCTAACCCTAACCCTAACCCTAACCCTAACCCTAACCCTAACCCTAACCCTAACCCTAACCCTAACCCTAACCCTAACCCTAACCCTAACCCTAACCCTAACCCTAACCCTAACCCTAACCCTAACCCTAACCCTAACCCTAACCCTAACCCTAACCCTAACCCTAACCCTAACCCTAACCCTAACCCTAACCCTAACCCTAACCCTAACCCTAACCCTAACCCTAACCCTAACCCTAACCCTAACCCTAACCCTAACCCTAACCCTAACCCTAACCCTAACCCTAACCCTAACCCTAACCCTAACCCTAACCCTAACCCTAACCCTAACCCTAACCCTAACCCTAACCCTAACCCTAACCCTAACCCTAACCCTAACCCTAACCCTAACCCTAACCCTAACCCTAACCCTAACCCTAACCCTAACCCTAACCCTAACCCTAACCCTAACCCTAACCCTAACCCTAACCCTAACCCTAACCCTAACCCTAACCCTAACCCTAACCCTAACCCTAACCCTAACCCTAACCCTAACCCTAACCCTAACCCTAACCCTAACCCTAACCCTAACCCTAACCCTAACCCTAACCCTAACCCTAACCCTAACCCTAACCCTAACCCTAACCCTAACCCTAACCCTAACCCTAACCCTAACCCTAACCCTAACCCTAACCCTAACCCTAACCCTAACCCTAACCCTAACCCTAACCCTAACCCTAACCCTAACCCTAACCCTAACCCTAACCCTAACCCTAACCCTAACCCTAACCCTAACCCTAACCCTAACCCTAACCCTAACCCTAACCCTAACCCTAACCCTAACCCTAACCCTAACCCTAACCCTAACCCTAACCCTAACCCTAACCCTAACCCTAACCCTAACCCTAACCCTAACCCTAACCCTAACCCTAACCCTAACCCTAACCCTAACCCTAACCCTAACCCTAACCCTAACCCTAACCCTAACCCTAACCCTAACCCTAACCCTAACCCTAACCCTAACCCTAACCCTAACCCTAACCCTAACCCTAACCCTAACCCTAACCCTAACCCTAACCCTAACCCTAACCCTAACCCTAACCCTAACCCTAACCCTAACCCTAACCCTAACCCTAACCCTAACCCTAACCCTAACCCTAACCCTAACCCTAACCCTAACCCTAACCCTAACCCTAACCCTAACCCTAACCCTAACCCTAACCCTAACCCTAACCCTAACCCTAACCCTAACCCTAACCCTAACCCTAACCCTAACCCTAACCCTAACCCTAACCCTAACCCTAACCCTAACCCTAACCCTAACCCTAACCCTAACCCTAACCCTAACCCTAACCCTAACCCTAACCCTAACCCTAACCCTAACCCTAACCCTAACCCTAACCCTAACCCTAACCCTAACCCTAACCCTAACCCTAACCCTAACCCTAACCCTAACCCTAACCCTAACCCTAACCCTAACCCTAACCCTAACCCTAACCCTAACCCTAACCCTAACCCTAACCCTAACCCTAACCCTAACCCTAACCCTAACCCTAACCCTAACCCTAACCCTAACCCTAACCCTAACCCTAACCCTAACCCTAACCCTAACCCTAACCCTAACCCTAACCCTAACCCTAACCCTAACCCTAACCCTAACCCTAACCCTAACCCTAACCCTAACCCTAACCCTAACCCTAACCCTAACCCTAACCCTAACCCTAACCCTAACCCTAACCCTAACCCTAACCCTAACCCTAACCCTAACCCTAACCCTAACCCTAACCCTAACCCTAACCCTAACCCTAACCCTAACCCTAACCCTAACCCTAACCCTAACCCTAACCCTAACCCTAACCCTAACCCTAACCCTAACCCTAACCCTAACCCTAACCCTAACCCTAACCCTAACCCTAACCCTAACCCTAACCCTAACCCTAACCCTAACCCTAACCCTAACCCTAACCCTAACCCTAACCCTAACCCTAACCCTAACCCTAACCCTAACCCTAACCCTAACCCTAACCCTAACCCTAACCCTAACCCTAACCCTAACCCTAACCCTAACCCTAACCCTAACCCTAACCCTAACCCTAACCCTAACCCTAACCCTAACCCTAACCCTAACCCTATAACCCTAACCCTAACCCTAACCCTAACCCTAACCCTAACCCTAACCCTAACCCTAACCCTAACCCTAACCCTAACCCTAACCCTAACCCTAACCCTAACCCTAACCCTAACCCTAACCCTAACCCTAACCCTAACCCTAACCCTAACCCTAACCCTAACCCTAACCCTAACCCTAACCCTAACCCTAACCCTAACCCTAACCCTAACCCTAACCCTAACCCTAACCCTAACCCTAACCCTAACCCTAACCCTAACCCTAACCCTAACCCTAACCCTAACCCTAACCCTAACCCTAACCCTAACCCTAACCCTAACCCTAACCCTAACCCTAACCCTAACCCTAACCCTAACCCTAACCCTAACCCTAACCCTAACCCTAACCCTAACCCTAACCCTAACCCTAACCCTAACCCTAACCCTAACCCTAACCCTAACCCTAACCCTAACCCTAACCCTAACCCTAACCCTAACCCTAACCCTAACCCTAACCCTAACCCTAACCCTAACCCTAACCCTAACCCTAACCCTAACCCTAACCCTAACCCTAACCCTAACCCTAACCCTAACCCTAACCCTAACCCTAACCCTAACCCTAACCCTAACCCTAACCCTAACCCTAACCCTAACCCTAACCCTAACCCTAACCCTAACCCTAACCCTAACCCTAACCCTAACCCTAACCCTAACCCTAACCCTAACCCTAACCCTAACCCTAACCCTAACCCTAACCCTAACCCTAACCCTAACCCTAACCCTAACCCTAACCCTAACCCTAACCCTAACCCTAACCCTAACCCTAACCCTAACCCTAACCCTAACCCTAACCCTAACCCTAACCCTAACCCTAACCCTAACCCTAACCCTAACCCTAACCCTAACCCTAACCCTAACCCTAACCCTAACCCTAACCCTAACCCTAACCCTAACCCTAACCCTAACCCTAACCCTAACCCTAACCCTAACCCTAACCCTAACCCTAACCCTAACCCTAACCCTAACCCTAACCCTAACCCTAACCCTAACCCTAACCCTAACCCTAACCCTAACCCTAACCCTAACCCTAACCCTAACCCTAACCCTAACCCTAACCCTAACCCTAACCCTAACCCTAACCCTAACCCTAACCCTAACCCTAACCCTAACCCTAACCCTAACCCTAACCCTAACCCTAACCCTAACCCTAACCCTAACCCTAACCCTAACCCTAACCCTAACCCTAACCCTAACCCTAACCCTAACCCTAACCCTAACCCTAACCCTAACCCTAACCCTAACCCTAACCCTAACCCTAACCCTAACCCTAACCCTAACCCTAACCCTAACCCTAACCCTAACCCTAACCCTAACCCTAACCCTAACCCTAACCCTAACCCTAACCCTAACCCTAACCCTAACCCTAACCCTAACCCTAACCCTAACCCTAACCCTAACCCTAACCCTAACCCTAACCCTAACCCTAACCCTAACCCTAACCCTAACCCTAACCCTAACCCTAACCCTAACCCTAACCCTAACCCTAACCCTAACCCTAACCCTAACCCTAACCCTAACCCTAACCCTAACCCTAACCCTAACCCTAACCCTAACCCTAACCCTAACCCTAACCCTAACCCTAACCCTAACCCTAACCCTAACCCTAACCCTAACCCTAACCCTAACCCTAACCCTAACCCTAACCCTAACCCTAACCCTAACCCTAACCCTAACCCTAACCCTAACCCTAACCCTAACCCTAACCCTAACCCTAACCCTAACCCTAACCCTAACCCTAACCCTAACCCTAACCCTAACCCTAACCCTAACCCTAACCCTAACCCTAACCCTAACCCTAACCCTAACCCTAACCCTAACCCTAACCCTAACCCTAACCCTAACCCTAACCCTAACCCTAACCCTAACCCTAACCCTAACCCTAACCCTAACCCTAACCCTAACCCTAACCCTAACCCTAACCCTAACCCTAACCCTAACCCTAACCCTAACCCTAACCCTAACCCTAACCCTAACCCTAACCCTAACCCTAACCCTAACCCTAACCCTAACCCTAACCCTAACCCTAACCCTAACCCTAACCCTAACCCTAACCCTAACCCTAACCCTAACCCTAACCCTAACCCTAACCCTAACCCTAACCCTAACCCTAACCCTAACCCTAACCCTAACCCTAACCCTAACCCTAACCCTAACCCTAACCCTAACCCTAACCCTAACCCTAACCCTAACCCTAACCCTAACCCTAACCCTAACCCTAACCCTAACCCTAACCCTAACCCTAACCCTAACCCTAACCCTAACCCTAACCCTAACCCTAACCCTAACCCTAACCCTAACCCTAACCCTAACCCTAACCCTAACCCTAACCCTAACCCTAACCCTAACCCTAACCCTAACCCTAACCCTAACCCTAGCAATACGTAACTGAACCAAGTAACTAATAAACATAAACATTTACCCTAACCCTAACCCTAACCCTAACCTAACCCTAACCCTAACCCTAACCCTAACCCTAACCCTAACCCTAACCCTAACCCTAACCCTAACCCTAACCCTAACCCTAACCCTAACCCTAACCCTAACCCTAACCCTAACCCTAACCCTAACCCTAACCCTAACCCTAACCCTAACCCTAACCCTAACCCTAACCCTAACCCTAACCCTAACCCTAACCCTAACCCTAACCCTAACCCTAACCCTAACCCTAACCCTAACCCTAACCCTAACCCTAACCCTAACCCTAACCCTAACCCTAACCCTAACCCTAACCCTAACCCTAACCCTAACCCTAACCCTAACCCTAACCCTAACCCTAACCCTAACCCTAACCCTAACCCTAACCCTAACCCTAACCCTAACCCTAACCCTAACCCTAACCCTAACCCTAACCCTAACCCTAACCCTAACCCTAACCCTAACCCTAACCCTAACCCTAACCCTAACCCTAACCCTAACCCTAACCCTAACCCTAACCCTAACCCTAACCCTAACCCTAACCCTAACCCTAACCCTAACCCTAACCCTAACCCTAACCCTAACCCTAACCCTAACCCTAACCCTAACCCTAACCCTAACCCTAACCCTAACCCTAACCCTAACCCTAACCCTAACCCTAACCCTAACCCTAACCCTAACCCTAACCCTAACCCTAACCCTAACCCTAACCCTAACCCTAACCCTAACCCTAACCCTAACCCTAACCCTAACCCTAACCCTAACCCTAACCCTAACCCTAACCCTAACCCTAACCCTAACCCTAACCCTAACCCTAACCCTAACCCTAACCCTAACCCTAACCCTAACCCTAACCCTAACCCTAACCCTAACCCTAACCCTAACCCTAACCCTAACCCTAACCCTAACCCTAACCCTAACCCTAACCCTAACCCTAACCCTAACCCTAACCCTAACCCTAACCCTAACCCTAACCCTAACCCTAACCCTAACCCTAACCCTAACCCTAACCCTAACCCTAACCCTAACCCTAACCCTAACCCTAACCCTAACCCTAACCCTAACCCTAACCCTAACCCTAACCCTAACCCTAACCCTAACCCTAACCCTAACCCTAACCCTAACCCTAACCCTAACCCTAACCCTAACCCTAACCCTAACCCTAACCCTAACCCTAACCCTAACCCTAACCCTAACCCTAACCCTAACCCTAACCCTAACCCTAACCCTAACCCTAACCCTAACCCTAACCCTAACCCTAACCCTAACCCTAACCCTAACCCTAACCCTAACCCTAACCCTAACCCTAACCCTAACCCTAACCCTAACCCTAACCCTAACCCTAACCCTAACCCTAACCCTAACCCTAACCCTAACCCTAACCCTAACCCTAACCCTAACCCTAACCCTAACCCTAACCCTAACCCTAACCCTAACCCTAACCCTAACCCTAACCCTAACCCTAACCCTAACCCTAACCCTAACCCTAACCCTAACCCTAACCCTAACCCTAACCCTAACCCTAACCCTAACCCTAACCCTAACCCTAACCCTAACCCTAACCCTAACCCTAACCCTAACCCTAACCCTAACCCTAACCCTAACCCTAACCCTAACCCTAACCCTAACCCTAACCCTAACCCTAACCCTAACCCTAACCCTAACCCTAACCCTAACCCTAACCCTAACCCTAACCCTAACCCTAACCCTAACCCTAACCCTAACCCTAACCCTAACCCTAACCCTAACCCTAACCCTAACCCTAACCCTAACCCTAACCCTAACCCTAACCCTAACCCTAACCCTAACCCTAACCCTAACCCTAACCCTAACCCTAACCCTAACCCTAACCCTAACCCTAACCCTAACCCTAACCCTAACCCTAACCCTAACCCTAACCCTAACCCTAACCCTAACCCTAACCCTAACCCTAACCCTAACCCTAACCCTAACCCTAACCCTAACCCTAACCCTAACCCTAACCCTAACCCTAACCCTAACCCTAACCCTAACCCTAACCCTAACCCTAACCCTAACCCTAACCCTAACCCTAACCCTAACCCTAACCCTAACCCTAACCCTAACCCTAACCCTAACCCTAACCCTAACCCTAACCCTAACCCTAACCCTAACCCTAACCCTAACCCTAACCCTAACCCTAACCCTAACCCTAACCCTAACCCTAACCCTAACCCTAACCCTAACCCTAACCCTAACCCTAACCCTAACCCTAACCCTAACCCTAACCCTAACCCTAACCCTAACCCTAACCCTAACCCTAACCCTAACCCTAACCCTAACCCTAACCCTAACCCTAACCCTAACCCTAACCCTAACCCTAACCCTAACCCTAACCCTAACCCTAACCCTAACCCTAACCCTAACCCTAACCCTAACCCTAACCCTAACCCTAACCCTAACCCTAACCCTAACCCTAACCCTAACCCTAACCCTAACCCTAACCCTAACCCTAACCCTAACCCTAACCCTAACCCTAACCCTAACCCTAACCCTAACCCTAACCCTAACCCTAACCCTAACCCTAACCCTAACCCTAACCCTAACCCTAACCCTAACCCTAACCCTAACCCTAACCCTAACCCTAACCCTAACCCTAACCCTAACCCTAACCCTAACCCTAACCCTAACCCTAACCCTAACCCTAACCCTAACCCTAACCCTAACCCTAACCCTAACCCTAACCCTAACCCTAACCCTAACCCTAACCCTAACCCTAACCCTAACCCTAACCCTAACCCTAACCCTAACCCTAACCCTAACCCTAACCCTAACCCTAACCCTAACCCTAACCCTAACCCTAACCCTAACCCTAACCCTAACCCTAACCCTAACCCTAACCCTAACCCTAACCCTAACCCTAACCCTAACCCTAACCCTAACCCTAACCCTAACCCTAACCCTAACCCTAACCCTAACCCTAACCCTAACCCTAACCCTAACCCTAACCCTAACCCTAACCCTAACCCTAACCCTAACCCTAACCCTAACCCTAACCCTAACCCTAACCCTAACCCTAACCCTAACCCTAACCCTAACCCTAACCCTAACCCTAACCCTAACCCTAACCCTAACCCTAACCCTAACCCTAACCCTAACCCTAACCCTAACCCTAACCCTAACCCTAACCCTAACCCTAACCCTAACCCTAACCCTAACCCTAACCCTAACCCTAACCCTAACCCTAACCCTAACCCTAACCCTAACCCTAACCCTAACCCTAACCCTAACCCTAACCCTAACCCTAACCCTAACCCTAACCCTAACCCTAACCCTAACCCTAACCCTAACCCTAACCCTAACCCTAACCCTAACCCTAACCCTAACCCTAACCCTAACCCTAACCCTAACCCTAACCCTAACCCTAACCCTAACCCTAACCCTAACCCTAACCCTAACCCTAACCCTAACCCTAACCCTAACCCTAACCCTAACCCTAACCCTAACCCTAACCCTAACCCTAACCCTAACCCTAACCCTAACCCTAACCCTAACCCTAACCCTAACCCTAACCCTAACCCTAACCCTAACCCTAACCCTAACCCTAACCCTAACCCTAACCCTAACCCTAACCCTAACCCTAACCCTAACCCTAACCCTAACCCTAACCCTAACCCTAACCCTAACCCTAACCCTAACCCTAACCCTAACCCTAACCCTAACCCTAACCCTAACCCTAACCCTAACCCTAACCCTAACCCTAACCCTAACCCTAACCCTAACCCTAACCCTAACCCTAACCCTAACCCTAACCCTAACCCTAACCCTAACCCTAACCCTAACCCTAACCCTAACCCTAACCCTAACCCTAACCCTAACCCTAACCCTAACCCTAACCCTAACCCTAACCCTAACCCTAACCCTAACCCTAACCCTAACCCTAACCCTAACCCTAACCCTAACCCTAACCCTAACCCTAACCCTAACCCTAACCCTAACCCTAACCCTAACCCTAACCCTAACCCTAACCCTAACCCTAACCCTAACCCTAACCCTAACCCTAACCCTAACCCTAACCCTAACCCTAACCCTAACCCTAACCCTAACCCTAACCCTAACCCTAACCCTAACCCTAACCCTAACCCTAACCCTAACCCTAACCCTAACCCTAACCCTAACCCTAACCCTAACCCTAACCCTAACCCTAACCCTAACCCTAACCCTAACCCTAACCCTAACCCTAACCCTAACCCTAACCCTAACCCTAACCCTAACCCTAACCCTAACCCTAACCCTAACCCTAACCCTAACCCTAACCCTAACCCTAACCCTAACCCTAACCCTAACCCTAACCCTAACCCTAACCCTAACCCTAACCCTAACCCTAACCCTAACCCTAACCCTAACCCTAACCCTAACCCTAACCCTAACCCTAACCCTAACCCTAACCCTAACCCTAACCCTAACCCTAACCCTAACCCTAACCCTAACCCTAACCCTAACCCTAACCCTAACCCTAACCCTAACCCTAACCCTAACCCTAACCCTAACCCTAACCCTAACCCTAACCCTAACCCTAACCCTAACCCTAACCCTAACCCTAACCCTAACCCTAACCCTAACCCTAACCCTAACCCTAACCCTAACCCTAACCCTAACCCTAACCCTAACCCTAACCCTAACCCTAACCCTAACCCTAACCCTAACCCTAACCCTAACCCTAACCCTAACCCTAACCCTAACCCTAACCCTAACCCTAACCCTAACCCTAACCCTAACCCTAACCCTAACCCTAACCCTAACCCTAACCCTAACCCTAACCCTAACCCTAACCCTAACCCTAACCCTAACCCTAACCCTAACCCTAACCCTAACCCTAACCCTAACCCTAACCCTAACCCTAACCCTAACCCTAACCCTAACCCTAACCCTAACCCTAACCCTAACCCTAACCCTAACCCTAACCCTAACCCTAACCCTAACCCTAACCCTAACCCTAACCCTAACCCTAACCCTAACCCTAACCCTAACCCTAACCCTAACCCTAACCCTAACCCTAACCCTAACCCTAACCCTAACCCTAACCCTAACCCTAACCCTAACCCTAACCCTAACCCTAACCCTAACCCTAACCCTAACCCTAACCCTAACCCTAACCCTAACCCTAACCCTAACCCTAACCCTAACCCTAACCCTAACCCTAACCCTAACCCTAACCCTAACCCTAACCCTAACCCTAACCCTAACCCTAACCCTAACCCTAACCCTAACCCTAACCCTAACCCTAACCCTAACCCTAACCCTAACCCTAACCCTAACCCTAACCCTAACCCTAACCCTAACCCTAACCCTAACCCTAACCCTAACCCTAACCCTAACCCTAACCCTAACCCTAACCCTAACCCTAACCCTAACCCTAACCCTAACCCTAACCCTAACCCTAACCCTAACCCTAACCCTAACCCTAACCCTAACCCTAACCCTAACCCTAACCCTAACCCTAACCCTAACCCTAACCCTAACCCTAACCCTAACCCTAACCCTAACCCTAACCCTAACCCTAACCCTAACCCTAACCCTAACCCTAACCCTAACCCTAACCCTAACCCTAACCCTAACCCTAACCCTAACCCTAACCCTAACCCTAACCCTAACCCTAACCCTAACCCTAACCCTAACCCTAACCCTAACCCTAACCCTAACCCTAACCCTAACCCTAACCCTAACCCTAACCCTAACCCTAACCCTAACCCTAACCCTAACCCTAACCCTAACCCTAACCCTAACCCTAACCCTAACCCTAACCCTAACCCTAACCCTAACCCTAACCCTAACCCTAACCCTAACCCTAACCCTAACCCTAACCCTAACCCTAACCCTAACCCTAACCCTAACCCTAACCCTAACCCTAACCCTAACCCTAACCCTAACCCTAACCCTAACCCTAACCCTAACCCTAACCCTAACCCTAACCCTAACCCTAACCCTAACCCTAACCCTAACCCTAACCCTAACCCTAACCCTAACCCTAACCCTAACCCTAACCCTAACCCTAACCCTAACCCTAACCCTAACCCTAACCCTAACCCTAACCCTAACCCTAACCCTAACCCTAACCCTAACCCTAACCCTAACCCTAACCCTAACCCTAACCCTAACCCTAACCCTAACCCTAACCCTAACCCTAACCCTAACCCTAACCCTAACCCTAACCCTAACCCTAACCCTAACCCTAACCCTAACCCTAACCCTAACCCTAACCCTAACCCTAACCCTAACCCTAACCCTAACCCTAACCCTAACCCTAACCCTAACCCTAACCCTAACCCTAACCCTAACCCTAACCCTAACCCTAACCCTAACCCTAACCCTAACCCTAACCCTAACCCTAACCCTAACCCTAACCCTAACCCTAACCCTAACCCTAACCCTAACCCTAACCCTAACCCTAACCCTAACCCTAACCCTAACCCTAACCCTAACCCTAACCCTAACCCTAACCCTAACCCTAACCCTAACCCTAACCCTAACCCTAACCCTAACCCTAACCCTAACCCTAACCCTAACCCTAACCCTAACCCTAACCCTAACCCTAACCCTAACCCTAACCCTAACCCTAACCCTAACCCTAACCCTAACCCTAACCCTAACCCTAACCCTAACCCTAACCCTAACCCTAACCCTAACCCTAACCCTAACCCTAACCCTAACCCTAACCCTAACCCTAACCCTAACCCTAACCCTAACCCTAACCCTAACCCTAACCCTAACCCTAACCCTAACCCTAACCCTAACCCTAACCCTAACCCTAACCCTAACCCTAACCCTAACCCTAACCCTAACCCTAACCCTAACCCTAACCCTAACCCTAACCCTAACCCTAACCCTAACCCTAACCCTAACCCTAACCCTAACCCTAACCCTAACCCTAACCCTAACCCTAACCCTAACCCTAACCCTAACCCTAACCCTAACCCTAACCCTAACCCTAACCCTAACCCTAACCCTAACCCTAACCCTAACCCTAACCCTAACCCTAACCCTAACCCTAACCCTAACCCTAACCCTAACCCTAACCCTAACCCTAACCCTAACCCTAACCCTAACCCTAACCCTAACCCTAACCCTAACCCTAACCCTAACCCTAACCCTAACCCTAACCCTAACCCTAACCCTAACCCTAACCCTAACCCTAACCCTAACCCTAACCCTAACCCTAACCCTAACCCTAACCCTAACCCTAACCCTAACCCTAACCCTAACCCTAACCCTAACCCTAACCCTAACCCTAACCCTAACCCTAACCCTAACCCTAACCCTAACCCTAACCCTAACCCTAACCCTAACCCTAACCCTAACCCTAACCCTAACCCTAACCCTAACCCTAACCCTAACCCTAACCCTAACCCTAACCCTAACCCTAACCCTAACCCTAACCCTAACCCTAACCCTAACCCTAACCCTAACCCTAACCCTAACCCTAACCCTAACCCTAACCCTAACCCTAACCCTAACCCTAACCCTAACCCTAACCCTAACCCTAACCCTAACCCTAACCCTAACCCTAACCCTAACCCTAACCCTAACCCTAACCCTAACCCTAACCCTAACCCTAACCCTAACCCTAACCCTAACCCTAACCCTAACCCTAACCCTAACCCTAACCCTAACCCTAACCCTAACCCTAACCCTAACCCTAACCCTAACCCTAACCCTAACCCTAACCCTAACCCTAACCCTAACCCTAACCCTAACCCTAACCCTAACCCTAACCCTAACCCTAACCCTAACCCTAACCCTAACCCTAACCCTAACCCTAACCCTAACCCTAACCCTAACCCTAACCCTAACCCTAACCCTAACCCTAACCCTAACCCTAACCCTAACCCTAACCCTAACCCTAACCCTAACCCTAACCCTAACCCTAACCCTAACCCTAACCCTAACCCTAACCCTAACCCTAACCCTAACCCTAACCCTAACCCTAACCCTAACCCTAACCCTAACCCTAACCCTAACCCTAACCCTAACCCTAACCCTAACCCTAACCCTAACCCTAACCCTAACCCTAACCCTAACCCTAACCCTAACCCTAACCCTAACCCTAACCCTAACCCTAACCCTAACCCTAACCCTAACCCTAACCCTAACCCTAACCCTAACCCTAACCCTAACCCTAACCCTAACCCTAACCCTAACCCTAACCCTAACCCTAACCCTAACCCTAACCCTAACCCTAACCCTAACCCTAACCCTAACCCTAACCCTAACCCTAACCCTAACCCTAACCCTAACCCTAACCCTAACCCTAACCCTAACCCTAACCCTAACCCTAACCCTAACCCTAACCCTAACCCTAACCCTAACCCTAACCCTAACCCTAACCCTAACCCTAACCCTAACCCTAACCCTAACCCTAACCCTAACCCTAACCCTAACCCTAACCCTAACCCTAACCCTAACCCTAACCCTAACCCTAACCCTAACCCTAACCCTAACCCTAACCCTAACCCTAACCCTAACCCTAACCCTAACCCTAACCCTAACCCTAACCCTAACCCTAACCCTAACCCTAACCCTAACCCTAACCCTAACCCTAACCCTAACCCTAACCCTAACCCTAACCCTAACCCTAACCCTAACCCTAACCCTAACCCTAACCCTAACCCTAACCCTAACCCTAACCCTAACCCTAACCCTAACCCTAACCCTAACCCTAACCCTAACCCTAACCCTAACCCTAACCCTAACCCTAACCCTAACCCTAACCCTAACCCTAACCCTAACCCTAACCCTAACCCTAACCCTAACCCTAACCCTAACCCTAACCCTAACCCTAACCCTAACCCTAACCCTAACCCTAACCCTAACCCTAACCCTAACCCTAACCCTAACCCTAACCCTAACCCTAACCCTAACCCTAACCCTAACCCTAACCCTAACCCTAACCCTAACCCTAACCCTAACCCTAACCCTAACCCTAACCCTAACCCTAACCCTAACCCTAACCCTAACCCTAACCCTAACCCTAACCCTAACCCTAACCCTAACCCTAACCCTAACCCTAACCCTAACCCTAACCCTAACCCTAACCCTAACCCTAACCCTAACCCTAACCCTAACCCTAACCCTAACCCTAACCCTAACCCTAACCCTAACCCTAACCCTAACCCTAACCCTAACCCTAACCCTAACCCTAACCCTAACCCTAACCCTAACCCTAACCCTAACCCTAACCCTAACCCTAACCCTAACCCTAACCCTAACCCTAACCCTAACCCTAACCCTAACCCTAACCCTAACCCTAACCCTAACCCTAACCCTAACCCTAACCCTAACCCTAACCCTAACCCTAACCCTAACCCTAACCCTAACCCTAACCCTAACCCTAACCCTAACCCTAACCCTAACCCTAACCCTAACCCTAACCCTAACCCTAACCCTAACCCTAACCCTAACCCTAACCCTAACCCTAACCCTAACCCTAACCCTAACCCTAACCCTAACCCTAACCCTAACCCTAACCCTAACCCTAACCCTAACCCTAACCCTAACCCTAACCCTAACCCTAACCCTAACCCTAACCCTAACCCTAACCCTAACCCTAACCCTAACCCTAACCCTAACCCTAACCCTAACCCTAACCCTAACCCTAACCCTAACCCTAACCCTAACCCTAACCCTAACCCTAACCCTAACCCTAACCCTAACCCTAACCCTAACCCTAACCCTAACCCTAACCCTAACCCTAACCCTAACCCTAACCCTAACCCTAACCCTAACCCTAACCCTAACCCTAACCCTAACCCTAACCCTAACCCTAACCCTAACCCTAACCCTAACCCTAACCCTAACCCTAACCCTAACCCTAACCCTAACCCTAACCCTAACCCTAACCCTAACCCTAACCCTAACCCTAACCCTAACCCTAACCCTAACCCTAACCCTAACCCTAACCCTAACCCTAACCCTAACCCTAACCCTAACCCTAACCCTAACCCTAACCCTAACCCTAACCCTAACCCTAACCCTAACCCTAACCCTAACCCTAACCCTAACCCTAACCCTAACCCTAACCCTAACCCTAACCCTAACCCTAACCCTAACCCTAACCCTAACCCTAACCCTAACCCTAACCCTAACCCTAACCCTAACCCTAACCCTAACCCTAACCCTAACCCTAACCCTAACCCTAACCCTAACCCTAACCCTAACCCTAACCCTAACCCTAACCCTAACCCTAACCCTAACCCTAACCCTAACCCTAACCCTAACCCTAACCCTAACCCTAACCCTAACCCTAACCCTAACCCTAACCCTAACCCTAACCCTAACCCTAACCCTAACCCTAACCCTAACCCTAACCCTAACCCTAACCCTAACCCTAACCCTAACCCTAACCCTAACCCTAACCCTAACCCTAACCCTAACCCTAACCCTAACCCTAACCCTAACCCTAACCCTAACCCTAACCCTAACCCTAACCCTAACCCTAACCCTAACCCTAACCCTAACCCTAACCCTAACCCTAACCCTAACCCTAACCCTAACCCTAACCCTAACCCTAACCCTAACCCTAACCCTAACCCTAACCCTAACCCTAACCCTAACCCTAACCCTAACCCTAACCCTAACCCTAACCCTAACCCTAACCCTAACCCTAACCCTAACCCTAACCCTAACCCTAACCCTAACCCTAACCCTAACCCTAACCCTAACCCTAACCCTAACCCTAACCCTAACCCTAACCCTAACCCTAACCCTAACCCTAACCCTAACCCTAACCCTAACCCTAACCCTAACCCTAACCCTAACCCTAACCCTAACCCTAACCCTAACCCTAACCCTAACCCTAACCCTAACCCTAACCCTAACCCTAACCCTAACCCTAACCCTAACCCTAACCCTAACCCTAACCCTAACCCTAACCCTAACCCTAACCCTAACCCTAACCCTAACCCTAACCCTAACCCTAACCCTAACCCTAACCCTAACCCTAACCCTAACCCTAACCCTAACCCTAACCCTAACCCTAACCCTAACCCTAACCCTAACCCTAACCCTAACCCTAACCCTAACCCTAACCCTAACCCTAACCCTAACCCTAACCCTAACCCTAACCCTAACCCTAACCCTAACCCTAACCCTAACCCTAACCCTAACCCTAACCCTAACCCTAACCCTAACCCTAACCCTAACCCTAACCCTAACCCTAACCCTAACCCTAACCCTAACCCTAACCCTAACCCTAACCCTAACCCTAACCCTAACCCTAACCCTAACCCTAACCCTAACCCTAACCCTAACCCTAACCCTAACCCTAACCCTAACCCTAACCCTAACCCTAACCCTAACCCTAACCCTAACCCTAACCCTAACCCTAACCCTAACCCTAACCCTAACCCTAACCCTAACCCTAACCCTAACCCTAACCCTAACCCTAACCCTAACCCTAACCCTAACCCTAACCCTAACCCTAACCCTAACCCTAACCCTAACCCTAACCCTAACCCTAACCCTAACCCTAACCCTAACCCTAACCCTAACCCTAACCCTAACCCTAACCCTAACCCTAACCCTAACCCTAACCCTAACCCTAACCCTAACCCTAACCCTAACCCTAACCCTAACCCTAACCCTAACCCTAACCCTAACCCTAACCCTAACCCTAACCCTAACCCTAACCCTAACCCTAACCCTAACCCTAACCCTAACCCTAACCCTAACCCTAACCCTAACCCTAACCCTAACCCTAACCCTAACCCTAACCCTAACCCTAACCCTAACCCTAACCCTAACCCTAACCCTAACCCTAACCCTAACCCTAACCCTAACCCTAACCCTAACCCTAACCCTAACCCTAACCCTAACCCTAACCCTAACCCTAACCCTAACCCTAACCCTAACCCTAACCCTAACCCTAACCCTAACCCTAACCCTAACCCTAACCCTAACCCTAACCCTAACCCTAACCCTAACCCTAACCCTAACCCTAACCCTAACCCTAACCCTAACCCTAACCCTAACCCTAACCCTAACCCTAACCCTAACCCTAACCCTAACCCTAACCCTAACCCTAACCCTAACCCTAACCCTAACCCTAACCCTAACCCTAACCCTAACCCTAACCCTAACCCTAACCCTAACCCTAACCCTAACCCTAACCCTAACCCTAACCCTAACCCTAACCCTAACCCTAACCCTAACCCTAACCCTAACCCTAACCCTAACCCTAACCCTAACCCTAACCCTAACCCTAACCCTAACCCTAACCCTAACCCTAACCCTAACCCTAACCCTAACCCTAACCCTAACCCTAACCCTAACCCTAACCCTAACCCTAACCCTAACCCTAACCCTAACCCTAACCCTAACCCTAACCCTAACCCTAACCCTAACCCTAACCCTAACCCTAACCCTAACCCTAACCCTAACCCTAACCCTAACCCTAACCCTAACCCTAACCCTAACCCTAACCCTAACCCTAACCCTAACCCTAACCCTAACCCTAACCCTAACCCTAACCCTAACCCTAACCCTAACCCTAACCCTAACCCTAACCCTAACCCTAACCCTAACCCTAACCCTAACCCTAACCCTAACCCTAACCCTAACCCTAACCCTAACCCTAACCCTAACCCTAACCCTAACCCTAACCCTAACCCTAACCCTAACCCTAACCCTAACCCTAACCCTAACCCTAACCCTAACCCTAACCCTAACCCTAACCCTAACCCTAACCCTAACCCTAACCCTAACCCTAACCCTAACCCTAACCCTAACCCTAACCCTAACCCTAACCCTAACCCTAACCCTAACCCTAACCCTAACCCTAACCCTAACCCTAACCCTAACCCTAACCCTAACCCTAACCCTAACCCTAACCCTAACCCTAACCCTAACCCTAACCCTAACCCTAACCCTAACCCTAACCCTAACCCTAACCCTAACCCTAACCCTAACCCTAACCCTAACCCTAACCCTAACCCTAACCCTAACCCTAACCCTAACCCTAACCCTAACCCTAACCCTAACCCTAACCCTAACCCTAACCCTAACCCTAACCCTAACCCTAACCCTAACCCTAACCCTAACCCTAACCCTAACCCTAACCCTAACCCTAACCCTAACCCTAACCCTAACCCTAACCCTAACCCTAACCCTAACCCTAACCCTAACCCTAACCCTAACCCTAACCCTAACCCTAACCCTAACCCTAACCCTAACCCTAACCCTAACCCTAACCCTAACCCTAACCCTAACCCTAACCCTAACCCTAACCCTAACCCTAACCCTAACCCTAACCCTAACCCTAACCCTAACCCTAACCCTAACCCTAACCCTAACCCTAACCCTAACCCTAACCCTAACCCTAACCCTAACCCTAACCCTAACCCTAACCCTAACCCTAACCCTAACCCTAACCCTAACCCTAACCCTAACCCTAACCCTAACCCTAACCCTAACCCTAACCCTAACCCTAACCCTAACCCTAACCCTAACCCTAACCCTAACCCTAACCCTAACCCTAACCCTAACCCTAACCCTAACCCTAACCCTAACCCTAACCCTAACCCTAACCCTAACCCTAACCCTAACCCTAACCCTAACCCTAACCCTAACCCTAACCCTAACCCTAACCCTAACCCTAACCCTAACCCTAACCCTAACCCTAACCCTAACCCTAACCCTAACCCTAACCCTAACCCTAACCCTAACCCTAACCCTAACCCTAACCCTAACCCTAACCCTAACCCTAACCCTAACCCTAACCCTAACCCTAACCCTAACCCTAACCCTAACCCTAACCCTAACCCTAACCCTAACCCTAACCCTAACCCTAACCCTAACCCTAACCCTAACCCTAACCCTAACCCTAACCCTAACCCTAACCCTAACCCTAACCCTAACCCTAACCCTAACCCTAACCCTAACCCTAACCCTAACCCTAACCCTAACCCTAACCCTAACCCTAACCCTAACCCTAACCCTAACCCTAACCCTAACCCTAACCCTAACCCTAACCCTAACCCTAACCCTAACCCTAACCCTAACCCTAACCCTAACCCTAACCCTAACCCTAACCCTAACCCTAACCCTAACCCTAACCCTAACCCTAACCCTAACCCTAACCCTAACCCTAACCCTAACCCTAACCCTAACCCTAACCCTAACCCTAACCCTAACCCTAACCCTAACCCTAACCCTAACCCTAACCCTAACCCTAACCCTAACCCTAACCCTAACCCTAACCCTAACCCTAACCCTAACCCTAACCCTAACCCTAACCCTAACCCTAACCCTAACCCTAACCCTAACCCTAACCCTAACCCTAACCCTAACCCTAACCCTAACCCTAACCCTAACCCTAACCCTAACCCTAACCCTAACCCTAACCCTAACCCTAACCCTAACCCTAACCCTAACCCTAACCCTAACCCTAACCCTAACCCTAACCCTAACCCTAACCCTAACCCTAACCCTAACCCTAACCCTAACCCTAACCCTAACCCTAACCCTAACCCTAACCCTAACCCTAACCCTAACCCTAACCCTAACCCTAACCCTAACCCTAACCCTAACCCTAACCCTAACCCTAACCCTAACCCTAACCCTAACCCTAACCCTAACCCTAACCCTAACCCTAACCCTAACCCTAACCCTAACCCTAACCCTAACCCTAACCCTAACCCTAACCCTAACCCTAACCCTAACCCTAACCCTAACCCTAACCCTAACCCTAACCCTAACCCTAACCCTAACCCTAACCCTAACCCTAACCCTAACCCTAACCCTAACCCTAACCCTAACCCTAACCCTAACCCTAACCCTAACCCTAACCCTAACCCTAACCCTAACCCTAACCCTAACCCTAACCCTAACCCTAACCCTAACCCTAACCCTAACCCTAACCCTAACCCTAACCCTAACCCTAACCCTAACCCTAACCCTAACCCTAACCCTAACCCTAACCCTAACCCTAACCCTAACCCTAACCCTAACCCTAACCCTAACCCTAACCCTAACCCTAACCCTAACCCTAACCCTAACCCTAACCCTAACCCTAACCCTAACCCTAACCCTAACCCTAACCCTAACCCTAACCCTAACCCTAACCCTAACCCTAACCCTAACCCTAACCCTAACCCTAACCCTAACCCTAACCCTAACCCTAACCCTAACCCTAACCCTAACCCTAACCCTAACCCTAACCCTAACCCTAACCCTAACCCTAACCCTAACCCTAACCCTAACCCTAACCCTAACCCTAACCCTAACCCTAACCCTAACCCTAACCCTAACCCTAACCCTAACCCTAACCCTAACCCTAACCCTAACCCTAACCCTAACCCTAACCCTAACCCTAACCCTAACCCTAACCCTAACCCTAACCCTAACCCTAACCCTAACCCTAACCCTAACCCTAACCCTAACCCTAACCCTAACCCTAACCCTAACCCTAACCCTAACCCTAACCCTAACCCTAACCCTAACCCTAACCCTAACCCTAACCCTAACCCTAACCCTAACCCTAACCCTAACCCTAACCCTAACCCTAACCCTAACCCTAACCCTAACCCTAACCCTAACCCTAACCCTAACCCTAACCCTAACCCTAACCCTAACCCTAACCCTAACCCTAACCCTAACCCTAACCCTAACCCTAACCCTAACCCTAACCCTAACCCTAACCCTAACCCTAACCCTAACCCTAACCCTAACCCTAACCCTAACCCTAACCCTAACCCTAACCCTAACCCTAACCCTAACCCTAACCCTAACCCTAACCCTAACCCTAACCCTAACCCTAACCCTAACCCTAACCCTAACCCTAACCCTAACCCTAACCCTAACCCTAACCCTAACCCTAACCCTAACCCTAACCCTAACCCTAACCCTAACCCTAACCCTAACCCTAACCCTAACCCTAACCCTAACCCTAACCCTAACCCTAACCCTAACCCTAACCCTAACCCTAACCCTAACCCTAACCCTAACCCTAACCCTAACCCTAACCCTAACCCTAACCCTAACCCTAACCCTAACCCTAACCCTAACCCTAACCCTAACCCTAACCCTAACCCTAACCCTAACCCTAACCCTAACCCTAACCCTAACCCTAACCCTAACCCTAACCCTAACCCTAACCCTAACCCTAACCCTAACCCTAACCCTAACCCTAACCCTAACCCTAACCCTAACCCTAACCCTAACCCTAACCCTAACCCTAACCCTAACCCTAACCCTAACCCTAACCCTAACCCTAACCCTAACCCTAACCCTAACCCTAACCCTAACCCTAACCCTAACCCTAACCCTAACCCTAACCCTAACCCTAACCCTAACCCTAACCCTAACCCTAACCCTAACCCTAACCCTAACCCTAACCCTAACCCTAACCCTAACCCTAACCCTAACCCTAACCCTAACCCTAACCCTAACCCTAACCCTAACCCTAACCCTAACCCTAACCCTAACCCTAACCCTAACCCTAACCCTAACCCTAACCCTAACCCTAACCCTAACCCTAACCCTAACCCTAACCCTAACCCTAACCCTAACCCTAACCCTAACCCTAACCCTAACCCTAACCCTAACCCTAACCCTAACCCTAACCCTAACCCTAACCCTAACCCTAACCCTAACCCTAACCCTAACCCTAACCCTAACCCTAACCCTAACCCTAACCCTAACCCTAACCCTAACCCTAACCCTAACCCTAACCCTAACCCTAACCCTAACCCTAACCCTAACCCTAACCCTAACCCTAACCCTAACCCTAACCCTAACCCTAACCCTAACCCTAACCCTAACCCTAACCCTAACCCTAACCCTAACCCTAACCCTAACCCTAACCCTAACCCTAACCCTAACCCTAACCCTAACCCTAACCCTAACCCTAACCCTAACCCTAACCCTAACCCTAACCCTAACCCTAACCCTAACCCTAACCCTAACCCTAACCCTAACCCTAACCCTAACCCTAACCCTAACCCTAACCCTAACCCTAACCCTAACCCTAACCCTAACCCTAACCCTAACCCTAACCCTAACCCTAACCCTAACCCTAACCCTAACCCTAACCCTAACCCTAACCCTAACCCTAACCCTAACCCTAACCCTAACCCTAACCCTAACCCTAACCCTAACCCTAACCCTAACCCTAACCCTAACCCTAACCCTAACCCTAACCCTAACCCTAACCCTAACCCTAACCCTAACCCTAACCCTAACCCTAACCCTAACCCTAACCCTAACCCTAACCCTAACCCTAACCCTAACCCTAACCCTAACCCTAACCCTAACCCTAACCCTAACCCTAACCCTAACCCTAACCCTAACCCTAACCCTAACCCTAACCCTAACCCTAACCCTAACCCTAACCCTAACCCTAACCCTAACCCTAACCCTAACCCTAACCCTAACCCTAACCCTAACCCTAACCCTAACCCTAACCCTAACCCTAACCCTAACCCTAACCCTAACCCTAACCCTAACCCTAACCCTAACCCTAACCCTAACCCTAACCCTAACCCTAACCCTAACCCTAACCCTAACCCTAACCCTAACCCTAACCCTAACCCTAACCCTAACCCTAACCCTAACCCTAACCCTAACCCTAACCCTAACCCTAACCCTAACCCTAACCCTAACCCTAACCCTAACCCTAACCCTAACCCTAACCCTAACCCTAACCCTAACCCTAACCCTAACCCTAACCCTAACCCTAACCCTAACCCTAACCCTAACCCTAACCCTAACCCTAACCCTAACCCTAACCCTAACCCTAACCCTAACCCTAACCCTAACCCTAACCCTAACCCTAACCCTAACCCTAACCCTAACCCTAACCCTAACCCTAACCCTAACCCTAACCCTAACCCTAACCCTAACCCTAACCCTAACCCTAACCCTAACCCTAACCCTAACCCTAACCCTAACCCTAACCCTAACCCTAACCCTAACCCTAACCCTAACCCTAACCCTAACCCTAACCCTAACCCTAACCCTAACCCTAACCCTAACCCTAACCCTAACCCTAACCCTAACCCTAACCCTAACCCTAACCCTAACCCTAACCCTAACCCTAACCCTAACCCTAACCCTAACCCTAACCCTAACCCTAACCCTAACCCTAACCCTAACCCTAACCCTAACCCTAACCCTAACCCTAACCCTAACCCTAACCCTAACCCTAACCCTAACCCTAACCCTAACCCTAACCCTAACCCTAACCCTAACCCTAACCCTAACCCTAACCCTAACCCTAACCCTAACCCTAACCCTAACCCTAACCCTAACCCTAACCCTAACCCTAACCCTAACCCTAACCCTAACCCTAACCCTAACCCTAACCCTAACCCTAACCCTAACCCTAACCCTAACCCTAACCCTAACCCTAACCCTAACCCTAACCCTAACCCTAACCCTAACCCTAACCCTAACCCTAACCCTAACCCTAACCCTAACCCTAACCCTAACCCTAACCCTAACCCTAACCCTAACCCTAACCCTAACCCTAACCCTAACCCTAACCCTAACCCTAACCCTAACCCTAACCCTAACCCTAACCCTAACCCTAACCCTAACCCTAACCCTAACCCTAACCCTAACCCTAACCCTAACCCTAACCCTAACCCTAACCCTAACCCTAACCCTAACCCTAACCCTAACCCTAACCCTAACCCTAACCCTAACCCTAACCCTAACCCTAACCCTAACCCTAACCCTAACCCTAACCCTAACCCTAACCCTAACCCTAACCCTAACCCTAACCCTAACCCTAACCCTAACCCTAACCCTAACCCTAACCCTAACCCTAACCCTAACCCTAACCCTAACCCTAACCCTAACCCTAACCCTAACCCTAACCCTAACCCTAACCCTAACCCTAACCCTAACCCTAACCCTAACCCTAACCCTAACCCTAACCCTAACCCTAACCCTAACCCTAACCCTAACCCTAACCCTAACCCTAACCCTAACCCTAACCCTAACCCTAACCCTAACCCTAACCCTAACCCTAACCCTAACCCTAACCCTAACCCTAACCCTAACCCTAACCCTAACCCTAACCCTAACCCTAACCCTAACCCTAACCCTAACCCTAACCCTAACCCTAACCCTAACCCTAACCCTAACCCTAACCCTAACCCTAACCCTAACCCTAACCCTAACCCTAACCCTAACCCTAACCCTAACCCTAACCCTAACCCTAACCCTAACCCTAACCCTAACCCTAACCCTAACCCTAACCCTAACCCTAACCCTAACCCTAACCCTAACCCTAACCCTAACCCTAACCCTAACCCTAACCCTAACCCTAACCCTAACCCTAACCCTAACCCTAACCCTAACCCTAACCCTAACCCTAACCCTAACCCTAACCCTAACCCTAACCCTAACCCTAACCCTAACCCTAACCCTAACCCTAACCCTAACCCTAACCCTAACCCTAACCCTAACCCTAACCCTAACCCTAACCCTAACCCTAACCCTAACCCTAACCCTAACCCTAACCCTAACCCTAACCCTAACCCTAACCCTAACCCTAACCCTAACCCTAACCCTAACCCTAACCCTAACCCTAACCCTAACCCTAACCCTAACCCTAACCCTAACCCTAACCCTAACCCTAACCCTAACCCTAACCCTAACCCTAACCCTAACCCTAACCCTAACCCTAACCCTAACCCTAACCCTAACCCTAACCCTAACCCTAACCCTAACCCTAACCCTAACCCTAACCCTAACCCTAACCCTAACCCTAACCCTAACCCTAACCCTAACCCTAACCCTAACCCTAACCCTAACCCTAACCCTAACCCTAACCCTAACCCTAACCCTAACCCTAACCCTAACCCTAACCCTAACCCTAACCCTAACCCTAACCCTAACCCTAACCCTAACCCTAACCCTAACCCTAACCCTAACCCTAACCCTAACCCTAACCCTAACCCTAACCCTAACCCTAACCCTAACCCTAACCCTAACCCTAACCCTAACCCTAACCCTAACCCTAACCCTAACCCTAACCCTAACCCTAACCCTAACCCTAACCCTAACCCTAACCCTAACCCTAACCCTAACCCTAACCCTAACCCTAACCCTAACCCTAACCCTAACCCTAACCCTAACCCTAACCCTAACCCTAACCCTAACCCTAACCCTAACCCTAACCCTAACCCTAACCCTAACCCTAACCCTAACCCTAACCCTAACCCTAACCCTAACCCTAACCCTAACCCTAACCCTAACCCTAACCCTAACCCTAACCCTAACCCTAACCCTAACCCTAACCCTAACCCTAACCCTAACCCTAACCCTAACCCTAACCCTAACCCTAACCCTAACCCTAACCCTAACCCTAACCCTAACCCTAACCCTAACCCTAACCCTAACCCTAACCCTAACCCTAACCCTAACCCTAACCCTAACCCTAACCCTAACCCTAACCCTAACCCTAACCCTAACCCTAACCCTAACCCTAACCCTAACCCTAACCCTAACCCTAACCCTAACCCTAACCCTAACCCTAACCCTAACCCTAACCCTAACCCTAACCCTAACCCTAACCCTAACCCTAACCCTAACCCTAACCCTAACCCTAACCCTAACCCTAACCCTAACCCTAACCCTAACCCTAACCCTAACCCTAACCCTAACCCTAACCCTAACCCTAACCCTAACCCTAACCCTAACCCTAACCCTAACCCTAACCCTAACCCTAACCCTAACCCTAACCCTAACCCTAACCCTAACCCTAACCCTAACCCTAACCCTAACCCTAACCCTAACCCTAACCCTAACCCTAACCCTAACCCTAACCCTAACCCTAACCCTAACCCTAACCCTAACCCTAACCCTAACCCTAACCCTAACCCTAACCCTAACCCTAACCCTAACCCTAACCCTAACCCTAACCCTGCCTAACCCTAACCCTAACCCTAACCCTAACCCTAACCCTAACCCTAACCCTAACCCTAACCCTAACCCTAACCCTAACCCTAACCCTAACCCTAACCCTAACCCTAACCCTAACCCTAACCCTAACCCTAACCCTAACCCTAACCCTAACCCTAACCCTAACCCTAACCCTAACCCTAACCCTAACCCTAACCCTAACCCTAACCCTAACCCTAACCCTAACCCTAACCCTAACCCTAACCCTAACCCTAACCCTAACCCTAACCCTAACCCTAACCCTAACCCTAACCCTAACCCTAACCCTAACCCTAACCCTAACCCTAACCCTAACCCTAACCCTAACCCTAACCCTAACCCTAACCCTAACCCTAACCCTAACCCTAACCCTAACCCTAACCCTAACCCTAACCCTAACCCTAACCCTAACCCTAACCCTAACCCTAACCCTAACCCTAACCCTAACCCTAACCCTAACCCTAACCCTAACCCTAACCCTAACCCTAACCCTAACCCTAACCCTAACCCTAACCCTAACCCTAACCCTAACCCTAACCCTAACCCTAACCCTAACCCTAACCCTAACCCTAACCCTAACCCTAACCCTAACCCTAACCCTAACCCTAACCCTAACCCTAACCCTAACCCTAACCCTAACCCTAACCCTAACCCTAACCCTAACCCTAACCCTAACCCTAACCCTAACCCTAACCCTAACCCTAACCCTAACCCTAACCCTAACCCTAACCCTAACCCTAACCCTAACCCTAACCCTAACCCTAACCCTAACCCTAACCCTAACCCTAACCCTAACCCTAACCCTAACCCTAACCCTAACCCTAACCCTAACCCTAACCCTAACCCTAACCCTAACCCTAACCCTAACCCTAACCCTAACCCTAACCCTAACCCTAACCCTAACCCTAACCCTAACCCTAACCCTAACCCTAACCCTAACCCTAACCCTAACCCTAACCCTAACCCTAACCCTAACCCTAACCCTAACCCTAACCCTAACCCTAACCCTAACCCTAACCCTAACCCTAACCCTAACCCTAACCCTAACCCTAACCCTAACCCTAACCCTAACCCTAACCCTAACCCTAACCCTAACCCTAACCCTAACCCTAACCCTAACCCTAACCCTAACCCTAACCCTAACCCTAACCCTAACCCTAACCCTAACCCTAACCCTAACCCTAACCCTAACCCTAACCCTAACCCTAACCCTAACCCTAACCCTAACCCTAACCCTAACCCTAACCCTAACCCTAACCCTAACCCTAACCCTAACCCTAACCCTAACCCTAACCCTAACCCTAACCCTAACCCTAACCCTAACCCTAACCCTAACCCTAACCCTAACCCTAACCCTAACCCTAACCCTAACCCTAACCCTAACCCTAACCCTAACCCTAACCCTAACCCTAACCCTAACCCTAACCCTAACCCTAACCCTAACCCTAACCCTAACCCTAACCCTAACCCTAACCCTAACCCTAACCCTAACCCTAACCCTAACCCTAACCCTAACCCTAACCCTAACCCTAACCCTAACCCTAACCCTAACCCTAACCCTAACCCTAACCCTAACCCTAACCCTAACCCTAACCCTAACCCTAACCCTAACCCTAACCCTAACCCTAACCCTAACCCTAACCCTAACCCTAACCCTAACCCTAACCCTAACCCTAACCCTAACCCTAACCCTAACCCTAACCCTAACCCTAACCCTAACCCTAACCCTAACCCTAACCCTAACCCTAACCCTAACCCTAACCCTAACCCTAACCCTAACCCTAACCCTAACCCTAACCCTAACCCTAACCCTAACCCTAACCCTAACCCTAACCCTAACCCTAACCCTAACCCTAACCCTAACCCTAACCCTAACCCTAACCCTAACCCTAACCCTAACCCTAACCCTAACCCTAACCCTAACCCTAACCCTAACCCTAACCCTAACCCTAACCCTAACCCTAACCCTAACCCTAACCCTAACCCTAACCCTAACCCTAACCCTAACCCTAACCCTAACCCTAACCCTAACCCTAACCCTAACCCTAACCCTAACCCTAACCCTAACCCTAACCCTAACCCTAACCCTAACCCTAACCCTAACCCTAACCCTAACCCTAACCCTAACCCTAACCCTAACCCTAACCCTAACCCTAACCCTAACCCTAACCCTAACCCTAACCCTAACCCTAACCCTAACCCTAACCCTAACCCTAACCCTAACCCTAACCCTAACCCTAACCCTAACCCTAACCCTAACCCTAACCCTAACCCTAACCCTAACCCTAACCCTAACCCTAACCCTAACCCTAACCCTAACCCTAACCCTAACCCTAACCCTAACCCTAACCCTAACCCTAACCCTAACCCTAACCCTAACCCTAACCCTAACCCTAACCCTAACCCTAACCCTAACCCTAACCCTAACCCTAACCCTAACCCTAACCCTAACCCTAACCCTAACCCTAACCCTAACCCTAACCCTAACCCTAACCCTAACCCTAACCCTAACCCTAACCCTAACCCTAACCCTAACCCTAACCCTAACCCTAACCCTAACCCTAACCCTAACCCTAACCCTAACCCTAACCCTAACCCTAACCCTAACCCTAACCCTAACCCTAACCCTAACCCTAACCCTAACCCTAACCCTAACCCTAACCCTAACCCTAACCCTAACCCTAACCCTAACCCTAACCCTAACCCTAACCCTAACCCTAACCCTAACCCTAACCCTAACCCTAACCCTAACCCTAACCCTAACCCTAACCCTAACCCTAACCCTAACCCTAACCCTAACCCTAACCCTAACCCTAACCCTAACCCTAACCCTAACCCTAACCCTAACCCTAACCCTAACCCTAACCCTAACCCTAACCCTAACCCTAACCCTAACCCTAACCCTAACCCTAACCCTAACCCTAACCCTAACCCTAACCCTAACCCTAACCCTAACCCTAACCCTAACCCTAACCCTAACCCTAACCCTAACCCTAACCCTAACCCTAACCCTAACCCTAACCCTAACCCTAACCCTAACCCTAACCCTAACCCTAACCCTAACCCTAACCCTAACCCTAACCCTAACCCTAACCCTAACCCTAACCCTAACCCTAACCCTAACCCTAACCCTAACCCTAACCCTAACCCTAACCCTAACCCTAACCCTAACCCTAACCCTAACCCTAACCCTAACCCTAACCCTAACCCTAACCCTAACCCTAACCCTAACCCTAACCCTAACCCTAACCCTAACCCTAACCCTAACCCTAACCCTAACCCTAACCCTAACCCTAACCCTAACCCTAACCCTAACCCTAACCCTAACCCTAACCCTAACCCTAACCCTAACCCTAACCCTAACCCTAACCCTAACCCTAACCCTAACCCTAACCCTAACCCTAACCCTAACCCTAACCCTAACCCTAACCCTAACCCTAACCCTAACCCTAACCCTAACCCTAACCCTAACCCTAACCCTAACCCTAACCCTAACCCTAACCCTAACCCTAACCCTAACCCTAACCCTAACCCTAACCCTAACCCTAACCCTAACCCTAACCCTAACCCTAACCCTAACCCTAACCCTAACCCTAACCCTAACCCTAACCCTAACCCTAACCCTAACCCTAACCCTAACCCTAACCCTAACCCTAACCCTAACCCTAACCCTAACCCTAACCCTAACCCTAACCCTAACCCTAACCCTAACCCTAACCCTAACCCTAACCCTAACCCTAACCCTAACCCTAACCCTAACCCTAACCCTAACCCTAACCCTAACCCTAACCCTAACCCTAACCCTAACCCTAACCCTAACCCTAACCCTAACCCTAACCCTAACCCTAACCCTAACCCTAACCCTAACCCTAACCCTAACCCTAACCCTAACCCTAACCCTAACCCTAACCCTAACCCTAACCCTAACCCTAACCCTAACCCTAACCCTAACCCTAACCCTAACCCTAACCCTAACCCTAACCCTAACCCTAACCCTAACCCTAACCCTAACCCTAACCCTAACCCTAACCCTAACCCTAACCCTAACCCTAACCCTAACCCTAACCCTAACCCTAACCCTAACCCTAACCCTAACCCTAACCCTAACCCTAACCCTAACCCTAACCCTAACCCTAACCCTAACCCTAACCCTAACCCTAACCCTAACCCTAACCCTAACCCTAACCCTAACCCTAACCCTAACCCTAACCCTAACCCTAACCCTAACCCTAACCCTAACCCTAACCCTAACCCTAACCCTAACCCTAACCCTAACCCTAACCCTAACCCTAACCCTAACCCTAACCCTAACCCTAACCCTAACCCTAACCCTAACCCTAACCCTAACCCTAACCCTAACCCTAACCCTAACCCTAACCCTAACCCTAACCCTAACCCTAACCCTAACCCTAACCCTAACCCTAACCCTAACCCTAACCCTAACCCTAACCCTAACCCTAACCCTAACCCTAACCCTAACCCTAACCCTAACCCTAACCCTAACCCTAACCCTAACCCTAACCCTAACCCTAACCCTAACCCTAACCCTAACCCTAACCCTAACCCTAACCCTAACCCTAACCCTAACCCTAACCCTAACCCTAACCCTAACCCTAACCCTAACCCTAACCCTAACCCTAACCCTAACCCTAACCCTAACCCTAACCCTAACCCTAACCCTAACCCTAACCCTAACCCTAACCCTAACCCTAACCCTAACCCTAACCCTAACCCTAACCCTAACCCTAACCCTAACCCTAACCCTAACCCTAACCCTAACCCTAACCCTAACCCTAACCCTAACCCTAACCCTAACCCTAACCCTAACCCTAACCCTAACCCTAACCCTAACCCTAACCCTAACCCTAACCCTAACCCTAACCCTAACCCTAACCCTAACCCTAACCCTAACCCTAACCCTAACCCTAACCCTAACCCTAACCCTAACCCTAACCCTAACCCTAACCCTAACCCTAACCCTAACCCTAACCCTAACCCTAACCCTAACCCTAACCCTAACCCTAACCCTAACCCTAACCCTAACCCTAACCCTAACCCTAACCCTAACCCTAACCCTAACCCTAACCCTAACCCTAACCCTAACCCTAACCCTAACCCTAACCCTAACCCTAACCCTAACCCTAACCCTAACCCTAACCCTAACCCTAACCCTAACCCTAACCCTAACCCTAACCCTAACCCTAACCCTAACCCTAACCCTAACCCTAACCCTAACCCTAACCCTAACCCTAACCCTAACCCTAACCCTAACCCTAACCCTAACCCTAACCCTAACCCTAACCCTAACCCTAACCCTAACCCTAACCCTAACCCTAACCCTAACCCTAACCCTAACCCTAACCCTAACCCTAACCCTAACCCTAACCCTAACCCTAACCCTAACCCTAACCCTAACCCTAACCCTAACCCTAACCCTAACCCTAACCCTAACCCTAACCCTAACCCTAACCCTAACCCTAACCCTAACCCTAACCCTAACCCTAACCCTAACCCTAACCCTAACCCTAACCCTAACCCTAACCCTAACCCTAACCCTAACCCTAACCCTAACCCTAACCCTAACCCTAACCCTAACCCTAACCCTAACCCTAACCCTAACCCTAACCCTAACCCTAACCCTAACCCTAACCCTAACCCTAACCCTAACCCTAACCCTAACCCTAACCCTAACCCTAACCCTAACCCTAACCCTAACCCTAACCCTAACCCTAACCCTAACCCTAACCCTAACCCTAACCCTAACCCTAACCCTAACCCTAACCCTAACCCTAACCCTAACCCTAACCCTAACCCTAACCCTAACCCTAACCCTAACCCTAACCCTAACCCTAACCCTAACCCTAACCCTAACCCTAACCCTAACCCTAACCCTAACCCTAACCCTAACCCTAACCCTAACCCTAACCCTAACCCTAACCCTAACCCTAACCCTAACCCTAACCCTAACCCTAACCCTAACCCTAACCCTAACCCTAACCCTAACCCTAACCCTAACCCTAACCCTAACCCTAACCCTAACCCTAACCCTAACCCTAACCCTAACCCTAACCCTAACCCTAACCCTAACCCTAACCCTAACCCTAACCCTAACCCTAACCCTAACCCTAACCCTAACCCTAACCCTAACCCTAACCCTAACCCTAACCCTAACCCTAACCCTAACCCTAACCCTAACCCTAACCCTAACCCTAACCCTAACCCTAACCCTAACCCTAACCCTAACCCTAACCCTAACCCTAACCCTAACCCTAACCCTAACCCTAACCCTAACCCTAACCCTAACCCTAACCCTAACCCTAACCCTAACCCTAACCCTAACCCTAACCCTAACCCTAACCCTAACCCTAACCCTAACCCTAACCCTAACCCTAACCCTAACCCTAACCCTAACCCTAACCCTAACCCTAACCCTAACCCTAACCCTAACCCTAACCCTAACCCTAACCCTAACCCTAACCCTAACCCTAACCCTAACCCTAACCCTAACCCTAACCCTAACCCTAACCCTAACCCTAACCCTAACCCTAACCCTAACCCTAACCCTAACCCTAACCCTAACCCTAACCCTAACCCTAACCCTAACCCTAACCCTAACCCTAACCCTAACCCTAACCCTAACCCTAACCCTAACCCTAACCCTAACCCTAACCCTAACCCTAACCCTAACCCTAACCCTAACCCTAACCCTAACCCTAACCCTAACCCTAACCCTAACCCTAACCCTAACCCTAACCCTAACCCTAACCCTAACCCTAACCCTAACCCTAACCCTAACCCTAACCCTAACCCTAACCCTAACCCTAACCCTAACCCTAACCCTAACCCTAACCCTAACCCTAACCCTAACCCTAACCCTAACCCTAACCCTAACCCTAACCCTAACCCTAACCCTAACCCTAACCCTAACCCTAACCCTAACCCTAACCCTAACCCTAACCCTAACCCTAACCCTAACCCTAACCCTATAACCCTAACCCTAACCCTAACCCTAACCCTAACCCTAACCCTAACCCTAACCCTAACCCTAACCCTAACCCTAACCCTAACCCTAACCCTAACCCTAACCCTAACCCTAACCCTAACCCTAACCCTAACCCTAACCCTAACCCTAACCCTAACCCTAACCCTAACCCTAACCCTAACCCTAACCCTAACCCTAACCCTAACCCTAACCCTAACCCTAACCCTAACCCTAACCCTAACCCTAACCCTAACCCTAACCCTAACCCTAACCCTAACCCTAACCCTAACCCTAACCCTAACCCTAACCCTAACCCTAACCCTAACCCTAACCCTAACCCTAACCCTAACCCTAACCCTAACCCTAACCCTAACCCTAACCCTAACCCTAACCCTAACCCTAACCCTAACCCTAACCCTAACCCTAACCCTAACCCTAACCCTAACCCTAACCCTAACCCTAACCCTAACCCTAACCCTAACCCTAACCCTAACCCTAACCCTAACCCTAACCCTAACCCTAACCCTAACCCTAACCCTAACCCTAACCCTAACCCTAACCCTAACCCTAACCCTAACCCTAACCCTAACCCTAACCCTAACCCTAACCCTAACCCTAACCCTAACCCTAACCCTAACCCTAACCCTAACCCTAACCCTAACCCTAACCCTAACCCTAACCCTAACCCTAACCCTAACCCTAACCCTAACCCTAACCCTAACCCTAACCCTAACCCTAACCCTAACCCTAACCCTAACCCTAACCCTAACCCTAACCCTAACCCTAACCCTAACCCTAACCCTAACCCTAACCCTAACCCTAACCCTAACCCTAACCCTAACCCTAACCCTAACCCTAACCCTAACCCTAACCCTAACCCTAACCCTAACCCTAACCCTAACCCTAACCCTAACCCTAACCCTAACCCTAACCCTAACCCTAACCCTAACCCTAACCCTAACCCTAACCCTAACCCTAACCCTAACCCTAACCCTAACCCTAACCCTAACCCTAACCCTAACCCTAACCCTAACCCTAACCCTAACCCTAACCCTAACCCTAACCCTAACCCTAACCCTAACCCTAACCCTAACCCTAACCCTAACCCTAACCCTAACCCTAACCCTAACCCTAACCCTAACCCTAACCCTAACCCTAACCCTAACCCTAACCCTAACCCTAACCCTAACCCTAACCCTAACCCTAACCCTAACCCTAACCCTAACCCTAACCCTAACCCTAACCCTAACCCTAACCCTAACCCTAACCCTAACCCTAACCCTAACCCTAACCCTAACCCTAACCCTAACCCTAACCCTAACCCTAACCCTAACCCTAACCCTAACCCTAACCCTAACCCTAACCCTAACCCTAACCCTAACCCTAACCCTAACCCTAACCCTAACCCTAACCCTAACCCTAACCCTAACCCTAACCCTAACCCTAACCCTAACCCTAACCCTAACCCTAACCCTAACCCTAACCCTAACCCTAACCCTAACCCTAACCCTAACCCTAACCCTAACCCTAACCCTAACCCTAACCCTAACCCTAACCCTAACCCTAACCCTAACCCTAACCCTAACCCTAACCCTAACCCTAACCCTAACCCTAACCCTAACCCTAACCCTAACCCTAACCCTAACCCTAACCCTAACCCTAACCCTAACCCTAACCCTAACCCTAACCCTAACCCTAACCCTAACCCTAACCCTAACCCTAACCCTAACCCTAACCCTAACCCTAACCCTAACCCTAACCCTAACCCTAACCCTAACCCTAACCCTAACCCTAACCCTAACCCTAACCCTAACCCTAACCCTAACCCTAACCCTAACCCTAACCCTAACCCTAACCCTAACCCTAACCCTAACCCTAACCCTAACCCTAACCCTAACCCTAACCCTAACCCTAACCCTAACCCTAACCCTAACCCTAACCCTAACCCTAACCCTAACCCTAACCCTAACCCTAACCCTAACCCTAACCCTAACCCTAACCCTAACCCTAACCCTAACCCTAACCCTAACCCTAACCCTAACCCTAACCCTAACCCTAACCCTAACCCTAACCCTAACCCTAACCCTAACCCTAACCCTAACCCTAACCCTAACCCTAACCCTAACCCTAACCCTAACCCTAACCCTAACCCTAACCCTAACCCTAACCCTAACCCTAACCCTAACCCTAACCCTAACCCTAACCCTAACCCTAACCCTAACCCTAACCCTAACCCTAACCCTAACCCTAACCCTAACCCTAACCCTAACCCTAACCCTAACCCTAACCCTAACCCTAACCCTAACCCTAACCCTAACCCTAACCCTAACCCTAACCCTAACCCTAACCCTAACCCTAACCCTAACCCTAACCCTAACCCTAACCCTAACCCTAACCCTAACCCTAACCCTAACCCTAACCCTAACCCTAACCCTAACCCTAACCCTAACCCTAACCCTAACCCTAACCCTAACCCTAACCCTAACCCTAACCCTAACCCTAACCCTAACCCTAACCCTAACCCTAACCCTAACCCTAACCCTAACCCTAACCCTAACCCTAACCCTAACCCTAACCCTAACCCTAACCCTAACCCTAACCCTAACCCTAACCCTAACCCTAACCCTAACCCTAACCCTAACCCTAACCCTAACCCTAACCCTAACCCTAACCCTAACCCTAACCCTAACCCTAACCCTAACCCTAACCCTAACCCTAACCCTAACCCTAACCCTAACCCTAACCCTAACCCTAACCCTAACCCTAACCCTAACCCTAACCCTAACCCTAACCCTAACCCTAACCCTAACCCTAACCCTAACCCTAACCCTAACCCTAACCCTAACCCTAACCCTAACCCTAACCCTAACCCTAACCCTAACCCTAACCCTAACCCTAACCCTAACCCTAACCCTAACCCTAACCCTAACCCTAACCCTAACCCTAACCCTAACCCTAACCCTAACCCTAACCCTAACCCTAACCCTAACCCTAACCCTAACCCTAACCCTAACCCTAACCCTAACCCTAACCCTAACCCTAACCCTAACCCTAACCCTAACCCTAACCCTAACCCTAACCCTAACCCTAACCCTAACCCTAACCCTAACCCTAACCCTAACCCTAACCCTAACCCTAACCCTAACCCTAACCCTAACCCTAACCCTAACCCTAACCCTAACCCTAACCCTAACCCTAACCCTAACCCTAACCCTAACCCTAACCCTAACCCTAACCCTAACCCTAACCCTAACCCTAACCCTAACCCTAACCCTAACCCTAACCCTAACCCTAACCCTAACCCTAACCCTAACCCTAACCCTAACCCTAACCCTAACCCTAACCCTAACCCTAACCCTAACCCTAACCCTAACCCTAACCCTAACCCTAACCCTAACCCTAACCCTAACCCTAACCCTAACCCTAACCCTAACCCTAACCCTAACCCTAACCCTAACCCTAACCCTAACCCTAACCCTAACCCTAACCCTAACCCTAACCCTAACCCTAACCCTAACCCTAACCCTAACCCTAACCCTAACCCTAACCCTAACCCTAACCCTAACCCTAACCCTAACCCTAACCCTAACCCTAACCCTAACCCTAACCCTAACCCTAACCCTAACCCTAACCCTAACCCTAACCCTAACCCTAACCCTAACCCTAACCCTAACCCTAACCCTAACCCTAACCCTAACCCTAACCCTAACCCTAACCCTAACCCTAACCCTAACCCTAACCCTAACCCTAACCCTAACCCTAACCCTAACCCTAACCCTAACCCTAACCCTAACCCTAACCCTAACCCTAACCCTAACCCTAACCCTAACCCTAACCCTAACCCTAACCCTAACCCTAACCCTAACCCTAACCCTAACCCTAACCCTAACCCTAACCCTAACCCTAACCCTAACCCTAACCCTAACCCTAACCCTAACCCTAACCCTAACCCTAACCCTAACCCTAACCCTAACCCTAACCCTAACCCTAACCCTAACCCTAACCCTAACCCTAACCCTAACCCTAACCCTAACCCTAACCCTAACCCTAACCCTAACCCTAACCCTAACCCTAACCCTAACCCTAACCCTAACCCTAACCCTAACCCTAACCCTAACCCTAACCCTAACCCTAACCCTAACCCTAACCCTAACCCTAACCCTAACCCTAACCCTAACCCTAACCCTAACCCTAACCCTAACCCTAACCCTAACCCTAACCCTAACCCTAACCCTAACCCTAACCCTAACCCTAACCCTAACCCTAACCCTAACCCTAACCCTAACCCTAACCCTAACCCTAACCCTAACCCTAACCCTAACCCTAACCCTAACCCTAACCCTAACCCTAACCCTAACCCTAACCCTAACCCTAACCCTAACCCTAACCCTAACCCTAACCCTAACCCTAACCCTAACCCTAACCCTAACCCTAACCCTAACCCTAACCCTAACCCTAACCCTAACCCTAACCCTAACCCTAACCCTAACCCTAACCCTAACCCTAACCCTAACCCTAACCCTAACCCTAACCCTAACCCTAACCCTAACCCTAACCCTAACCCTAACCCTAACCCTAACCCTAACCCTAACCCTAACCCTAACCCTAACCCTAACCCTAACCCTAACCCTAACCCTAACCCTAACCCTAACCCTAACCCTAACCCTAACCCTAACCCTAACCCTAACCCTAACCCTAACCCTAACCCTAACCCTAACCCTAACCCTAACCCTAACCCTAACCCTAACCCTAACCCTAACCCTAACCCTAACCCTAACCCTAACCCTAACCCTAACCCTAACCCTAACCCTAACCCTAACCCTAACCCTAACCCTAACCCTAACCCTAACCCTAACCCTAACCCTAACCCTAACCCTAACCCTAACCCTAACCCTAACCCTAACCCTAACCCTAACCCTAACCCTAACCCTAACCCTAACCCTAACCCTAACCCTAACCCTAACCCTAACCCTAACCCTAACCCTAACCCTAACCCTAACCCTAACCCTAACCCTAACCCTAACCCTAACCCTAACCCTAACCCTAACCCTAACCCTAACCCTAACCCTAACCCTAACCCTAACCCTAACCCTAACCCTAACCCTAACCCTAACCCTAACCCTAACCCTAACCCTAACCCTAACCCTAACCCTAACCCTAACCCTAACCCTAACCCTAACCCTAACCCTAACCCTAACCCTAACCCTAACCCTAACCCTAACCCTAACCCTAACCCTAACCCTAACCCTAACCCTAACCCTAACCCTAACCCTAACCCTAACCCTAACCCTAACCCTAACCCTAACCCTAACCCTAACCCTAACCCTAACCCTAACCCTAACCCTAACCCTAACCCTAACCCTAACCCTAACCCTAACCCTAACCCTAACCCTAACCCTAACCCTAACCCTAACCCTAACCCTAACCCTAACCCTAACCCTAACCCTAACCCTAACCCTAACCCTAACCCTAACCCTAACCCTAACCCTAACCCTAACCCTAACCCTAACCCTAACCCTAACCCTAACCCTAACCCTAACCCTAACCCTAACCCTAACCCTAACCCTAACCCTAACCCTAACCCTAACCCTAACCCTAACCCTAACCCTAACCCTAACCCTAACCCTAACCCTAACCCTAACCCTAACCCTAACCCTAACCCTAACCCTAACCCTAACCCTAACCCTAACCCTAACCCTAACCCTAACCCTAACCCTAACCCTAACCCTAACCCTAACCCTAACCCTAACCCTAACCCTAACCCTAACCCTAACCCTAACCCTAACCCTAACCCTAACCCTAACCCTAACCCTAACCCTAACCCTAACCCTAACCCTAACCCTAACCCTAACCCTAACCCTAACCCTAACCCTAACCCTAACCCTAACCCTAACCCTAACCCTAACCCTAACCCTAACCCTAACCCTAACCCTAACCCTAACCCTAACCCTAACCCTAACCCTAACCCTAACCCTAACCCTAACCCTAACCCTAACCCTAACCCTAACCCTAACCCTAACCCTAACCCTAACCCTAACCCTAACCCTAACCCTAACCCTAACCCTAACCCTAACCCTAACCCTAACCCTAACCCTAACCCTAACCCTAACCCTAACCCTAACCCTAACCCTAACCCTAACCCTAACCCTAACCCTAACCCTAACCCTAACCCTAACCCTAACCCTAACCCTAACCCTAACCCTAACCCTAACCCTAACCCTAACCCTAACCCTAACCCTAACCCTAACCCTAACCCTAACCCTAACCCTAACCCTAACCCTAACCCTAACCCTAACCCTAACCCTAACCCTAACCCTAACCCTAACCCTAACCCTAACCCTAACCCTAACCCTAACCCTAACCCTAACCCTAACCCTAACCCTAACCCTAACCCTAACCCTAACCCTAACCCTAACCCTAACCCTAACCCTAACCCTAACCCTAACCCTAACCCTAACCCTAACCCTAACCCTAACCCTAACCCTAACCCTAACCCTAACCCTAACCCTAACCCTAACCCTAACCCTAACCCTAACCCTAACCCTAACCCTAACCCTAACCCTAACCCTAACCCTAACCCTAACCCTAACCCTAACCCTAACCCTAACCCTAACCCTAACCCTAACCCTAACCCTAACCCTAACCCTAACCCTAACCCTAACCCTAACCCTAACCCTAACCCTAACCCTAACCCTAACCCTAACCCTAACCCTAACCCTAACCCTAACCCTAACCCTAACCCTAACCCTAACCCTAACCCTAACCCTAACCCTAACCCTAACCCTAACCCTAACCCTAACCCTAACCCTAACCCTAACCCTAACCCTAACCCTAACCCTAACCCTAACCCTAACCCTAACCCTAACCCTAACCCTAACCCTAACCCTAACCCTAACCCTAACCCTAACCCTAACCCTAACCCTAACCCTAACCCTAACCCTAACCCTAACCCTAACCCTAACCCTAACCCTAACCCTAACCCTAACCCTAACCCTAACCCTAACCCTAACCCTAACCCTAACCCTAACCCTAACCCTAACCCTAACCCTAACCCTAACCCTAACCCTAACCCTAACCCTAACCCTAACCCTAACCCTAACCCTAACCCTAACCCTAACCCTAACCCTAACCCTAACCCTAACCCTAACCCTAACCCTAACCCTAACCCTAACCCTAACCCTAACCCTAACCCTAACCCTAACCCTAACCCTAACCCTAACCCTAACCCTAACCCTAACCCTAACCCTAACCCTAACCCTAACCCTAACCCTAACCCTAACCCTAACCCTAACCCTAACCCTAACCCTAACCCTAACCCTAACCCTAACCCTAACCCTAACCCTAACCCTAACCCTAACCCTAACCCTAACCCTAACCCTAACCCTAACCCTAACCCTAACCCTAACCCTAACCCTAACCCTAACCCTAACCCTAACCCTAACCCTAACCCTAACCCTAACCCTAACCCTAACCCTAACCCTAACCCTAACCCTAACCCTAACCCTAACCCTAACCCTAACCCTAACCCTAACCCTAACCCTAACCCTAACCCTAACCCTAACCCTAACCCTAACCCTAACCCTAACCCTAACCCTAACCCTAACCCTAACCCTAACCCTAACCCTAACCCTAACCCTAACCCTAACCCTAACCCTAACCCTAACCCTAACCCTAACCCTAACCCTAACCCTAACCCTAACCCTAACCCTAACCCTAACCCTAACCCTAACCCTAACCCTAACCCTAACCCTAACCCTAACCCTAACCCTAACCCTAACCCTAACCCTAACCCTAACCCTAACCCTAACCCTAACCCTAACCCTAACCCTAACCCTAACCCTAACCCTAACCCTAACCCTAACCCTAACCCTAACCCTAACCCTAACCCTAACCCTAACCCTAACCCTAACCCTAACCCTAACCCTAACCCTAACCCTAACCCTAACCCTAACCCTAACCCTAACCCTAACCCTAACCCTAACCCTAACCCTAACCCTAACCCTAACCCTAACCCTAACCCTAACCCTAACCCTAACCCTAACCCTAACCCTAACCCTAACCCTAACCCTAACCCTAACCCTAACCCTAACCCTAACCCTAACCCTAACCCTAACCCTAACCCTAACCCTAACCCTAACCCTAACCCTAACCCTAACCCTAACCCTAACCCTAACCCTAACCCTAACCCTAACCCTAACCCTAACCCTAACCCTAACCCTAACCCTAACCCTAACCCTAACCCTAACCCTAACCCTAACCCTAACCCTAACCCTAACCCTAACCCTAACCCTAACCCTAACCCTAACCCTAACCCTAACCCTAACCCTAACCCTAACCCTAACCCTAACCCTAACCCTAACCCTAACCCTAACCCTAACCCTAACCCTAACCCTAACCCTAACCCTAACCCTAACCCTAACCCTAACCCTAACCCTAACCCTAACCCTAACCCTAACCCTAACCCTAACCCTAACCCTAACCCTAACCCTAACCCTAACCCTAACCCTAACCCTAACCCTAACCCTAACCCTAACCCTAACCCTAACCCTAACCCTAACCCTAACCCTAACCCTAACCCTAACCCTAACCCTAACCCTAACCCTAACCCTAACCCTAACCCTAACCCTAACCCTAACCCTAACCCTAACCCTAACCCTAACCCTAACCCTAACCCTAACCCTAACCCTAACCCTAACCCTAACCCTAACCCTAACCCTAACCCTAACCCTAACCCTAACCCTAACCCTAACCCTAACCCTAACCCTAACCCTAACCCTAACCCTAACCCTAACCCTAACCCTAACCCTAACCCTAACCCTAACCCTAACCCTAACCCTAACCCTAACCCTAACCCTAACCCTAACCCTAACCCTAACCCTAACCCTAACCCTAACCCTAACCCTAACCCTAACCCTAACCCTAACCCTAACCCTAACCCTAACCCTAACCCTAACCCTAACCCTAACCCTAACCCTAACCCTAACCCTAACCCTAACCCTAACCCTAACCCTAACCCTAACCCTAACCCTAACCCTAACCCTAACCCTAACCCTAACCCTAACCCTAACCCTAACCCTAACCCTAACCCTAACCCTAACCCTAACCCTAACCCTAACCCTAACCCTAACCCTAACCCTAACCCTAACCCTAACCCTAACCCTAACCCTAACCCTAACCCTAACCCTAACCCTAACCCTAACCCTAACCCTAACCCTAACCCTAACCCTAACCCTAACCCTAACCCTAACCCTAACCCTAACCCTAACCCTAACCCTAACCCTAACCCTAACCCTAACCCTAACCCTAACCCTAACCCTAACCCTAACCCTAACCCTAACCCTAACCCTAACCCTAACCCTAACCCTAACCCTAACCCTAACCCTAACCCTAACCCTAACCCTAACCCTAACCCTAACCCTAACCCTAACCCTAACCCTAACCCTAACCCTAACCCTAACCCTAACCCTAACCCTAACCCTAACCCTAACCCTAACCCTAACCCTAACCCTAACCCTAACCCTAACCCTAACCCTAACCCTAACCCTAACCCTAACCCTAACCCTAACCCTAACCCTAACCCTAACCCTAACCCTAACCCTAACCCTAACCCTAACCCTAACCCTAACCCTAACCCTAACCCTAACCCTAACCCTAACCCTAACCCTAACCCTAACCCTAACCCTAACCCTAACCCTAACCCTAACCCTAACCCTAACCCTAACCCTAACCCTAACCCTAACCCTAACCCTAACCCTAACCCTAACCCTAACCCTAACCCTAACCCTAACCCTAACCCTAACCCTAACCCTAACCCTAACCCTAACCCTAACCCTAACCCTAACCCTAACCCTAACCCTAACCCTAACCCTAACCCTAACCCTAACCCTAACCCTAACCCTAACCCTAACCCTAACCCTAACCCTAACCCTAACCCTAACCCTAACCCTAACCCTAACCCTAACCCTAACCCTAACCCTAACCCTAACCCTAACCCTAACCCTAACCCTAACCCTAACCCTAACCCTAACCCTAACCCTAACCCTAACCCTAACCCTAACCCTAACCCTAACCCTAACCCTAACCCTAACCCTAACCCTAACCCTAACCCTAACCCTAACCCTAACCCTAACCCTAACCCTAACCCTAACCCTAACCCTAACCCTAACCCTAACCCTAACCCTAACCCTAACCCTAACCCTAACCCTAACCCTAACCCTAACCCTAACCCTAACCCTAACCCTAACCCTAACCCTAACCCTAACCCTAACCCTAACCCTAACCCTAACCCTAACC